>NW_027555378.1:180190-471861 GCF_003287225.1 Phascolarctos cinereus
ATGTCTTAGGTCCTCATAATGGTGAGAAGGGTTCAGTTTAACAATCTTAGTCATTGCATAACATGGCTGTTATTGTGTACAAAGTCCTCTTGGTTCTGCTCACTTCAATCAGCATCAGACCATATAAGACTTTCCAGGTTTTTCTGAAGTCAGCCTGTTCATCATTTCTTATAGCACAGTAGTATTCCATTACATTCATGTACCACAACTTGCTCAGCCATTCCCCAATTGATGGGCATCCTCTCAATTTCCAATTCTTTGCCACCACAAAAAGAGCTGCTATGAATATTTTTGTACATGTGGGTCCTTTTCCCATTTGTTTGATCTCTTTGGGATATAGCCCTAGAAGGGCTATTTCTGGATCAAAGGGAATGAACATTTTTGTAGCCCTTTGGGCATAGTTCCAAATTGTTCTCCAAAATGGTTGGATCATTTCACAACTCCACCAACAATGTATTAGTGTTCAAGTTTTCCCACATCTTCTCCAACATTTATCATTTTCCTGTTTTGTCATTTGGCCAATCTCATAGGTATGATGTGGTACCTCAGAGTTGTTTTGATTTGCATTTCTCTAATCAATAACGATTTAGAGCATTTTTTCATATGACTACAGATGTCTTTAATTTCTTCATCTGAGAACTCTCTGTTGATATCCTTTTACCATTTATCAATTGGGGAATGGATTGTATTATTATAAACTTGTTTTAATTCTCTCTATATTTTAGAAATGAGGCCTTTATCAGAGAGACTGGCTGTAAAAATTCTTTCCCAGTTGTCTACCTTCCTTCTAATCTTAGCTGCATTGGCTTTGTTTGTGCAAAAACTTTTCAATTTAATGTAATCAAAATTATCCATTTTGCATTTCATAATGTTCTCTATCTCCTGTTTGGTCATGAATTCTTCTGTTCTCCATAGATCTGATAGCTAAACTATTCCTTGTTCTCCCAGTTTACTTATGGTATCAGCCTTTATATCTAAGTCATGAACCCATTTTGACTTTATTTTGGTATATGGTGTGAGATTTGGGTCTATGCCTAGTTTCTGCCATACTCTTTTCCAGTTTTCCCAGCAGGGTTTTTCAAAGAGTGGGTTGTTATCCCAGAAGCTGGGGTCTTTGGGTTTATCAAATAATAGATTACTATAGTCATTGACTACTGTGTCTTGCATATTTGACCTATTCCACTGATCCAACTCCCCATTTTTTAGCCAGTACCAAGCAGTTTTGATGATTGCTGCTTTATAATAGAATTTAAGATCTGGAATTGCTAGGCCACCTTCCCCTGCATTTCTTTTCATTAGTTCCTTTGATATTCTGGACCTTTTGTTTTTCCAAATGAATCTTAGTAGTTTTTCTAGCTATAAAATAATTTTTTGGTAGTTTGGTATGGCACTGAATAAGTAAATTAGCTTAGGTAGGATTGTCATATTTATTATATTAGCTTGGCCTACCCATGAGCAGCTTATGTTTTCCAATTGTTTAGATCAGATTATATTTGTGTGAACAGTGTTTTGTAATTGTGTTCATAGAGTTCCTGGGTTTGTTTTGGGACGTAGACTCCGAAATATTTTATAATGCTCACCGTAAGTTTAAATGGGATTTCTCTTTCTATCTTTTGCTGCTGGGCTCTGTTGGTAATATATAGAAATGCCGACGATTTATGTGGGTTTATTTTATAGCCTGCAACTTTGCTAAAGTTGTTTATTATTTCAAGGAGTTTTTTACTTGATTCTCTAGCATTCTCTAAGTATATCATCATGTTATCTGCAAAGAGTGGTAGCTCTGTTTCTCTTGGCATATTCTAATGCCTTCAATTTATTTGTCTTCTCTTATTGCTAAAGCTAAGGTTTCCAGTACAATATTGAATAACAGTGATGATAATGGACATCCTTGTTCCACCCCCGATCTTCTTGGAAATGCTTCTAGCTTGTCCCCATTACACATAATGCTTACTGAATGTTTAAATAAAGGCTATTTATTATTTAAAGGAAGACTCCATTTATACCTACGCTTTCTAGTGTTTTTAATAAGAATGGGTGTTGTATTTTATCAAAAATTTTTCTGCATCTTTTGAGATGATCATGTGGTTTCTGATGGTTTTGGTGTTGATATGCTCAATGATGCTGATAGTTTTCCTAATATTGAACCAACGCTGCATTCCTGGTATAAAACCTACCCGCTCATGTTGTATTATTCTTGTGATAAGTTGCTGCAATGTACTTGCTAGTATCTTGTTTAAAATTTTTGCATCTGTATTCATTAGAGAAATTCGTCTATAATTTTCTTTTCTTATTTTTACTCTTCCTGGTTTAGCTATCAACACCATATTTATATCATAAAAAGAATTTCATAAGACTCCTTCTGCACCTATTTTCCCAAATAGTCTACATAGCATTGGAATTCATTGTTCTTTAAATGTTTGATAGAATTCGCACGTTAATCCATATGGCTGTGGAGATTTTTTCCTAGGGAGTTCATCAATGGCTTGTTCAATTTCTCTTTTTCTGAGACGGCAATTTATATTTTTGTAAATATGTATCCATTTCACTAAGATTGTCAAATTTGTTGCCATATACTCGGGCAAAATAATTCCTAATTATTGTTTTAATTTCCTCTTTCTTCGTGGTAGCTTCGCCGTTTTCATTCTTTTTTTTTAAAAAATATAAATATATTTACTTTTGGTTTTCAACATTCACTTCCACAAGTTTTTGAGTTCCAAATTTCTCATCCCGCCCCCCACCCCAAGATGCCATGCATTCTGAATACCTCTTCCCCTAGTCTGCCTTCTCTTCTATCTCTCCCCACTCCCGTCTTTTATCCGCTTTCCCTTCTATTTTCCTGTAGAGCAGGATAGACTTCTGTACCCCATTTCCTGTATTTCTTATTTCCCAGTTGCATGTGAAAACATTTTTTTAAATACATGTGTTTTTGAAACTTTGAGTTCCAAATTTTCTTCCTTCCTCCCTCCCCACCCACCCTCATTGAAAAGGCAAGCAACTCAATGTAGGTTGTACATGTGCAGTTATGCAAAACACTTCCATACTAGACATGTTGTGAAAAACTAACTCTATTTCCCTTAATCCTTTCCTGCCCTCCCATTTATTGTATTCTTTCTTTTGACTCTGTCCTTCCTCAGAAGTGTTTGCTTCTGATTACTCTCCCAATCTGCCCTCCTCTCTATCATCCCCCTGCCCTCTTCTCCCCTTCTCTCCCCCTATTTTCCTGTAGTGTGAGACAGATTTCCATACCCAAAATTGAATGTGTATGTTATTCTCTCCTTAAGCCAAATCCTATGAAATAAGTTTCCCTCATTCCCTCTTACCTTCCCCTGTTTCCCCTCCACTGTGAGAGGCTTTTCTTTTGTGGTTTTTTTTTGTGAGATAATTTACCACATTCTACCTCTCCCTTTCTTCTCTGAGTATCATACTCTCTCATAGCTTAATTTTATTCTCCAGATATGACCCCTTAATCTTCAACTCACCCTGTGCCCTCTATCTATTTATCTACATATACACATACATATAATTTTTCCCTTCAACTACCCTAATACTGACAAATTTCTCATGAGTTACAAATGTCATCTTTCCATGCAGAAATGTGAAGAGTTCAATCTTAATAAGTCTCTTATGATTTCTCTTTCCTGTTTACCTCTTCATGTTCCACTGGAGCCCTGTATTTGAAAGTCAAATTTTCTATTTAGCTCTGGTCTTTTCATCAGGAATGCTTGAAAGTCCTCTATTTCACTGAATGACCATTTTTTCCCCCTGAAGGATTATACTCAGTTTTGCTGGGTAGGTGATTCTTGGTGGTAATCCTATCTCCTTTGCCCTCCGGAATATTATATTCCATGCCCTGCGGTCCTTTAATGTAGAAGCTGCTAAATCTTATGTTATCCTGACTGTGTTTCCACAGTACTTGAATTGTTTCCTTCTGGCAGCTTGTAATATTTTCTCCTTGACCTGGGAACTCTGGAATTTGGCTACAATATTCCTAGGAGTTTTCCTTTGGGGATCTCTTTCAGGAGGAGACCTGTGGATTCTTTCAATTTCTATTTTGCACTCTGGTTCTAGTATATCAGGGCAGTTATCCTTGACAATTTCTTGAAAGATGATGTCTAGGCTCTTTTTATTGATCATGGCTTTCAGATAGTCCAATAATTTTTAAATTCTCTCTCCTGGATCTATTTTCCATGTCATTTTTTTTTTTTAGGCAACTGGGGTTAAGTGACCTGCCCAGGGTCACACAGCTAGTAAATGTCAAGTGTTTGGTCTAAGGCCGGATTTGAATTCACGTCCTCCTGACTTCGGGGGTGGTGCTCTATCCACTGCGCCACCTAGCTGCCTCCCCAAGGTCAGTTGTGTTTCCAATGAGATATTTCACATTGTTTTCTAATTTTTCAGTCTTTCGGATTTGTTTTACGGTGTCTTGATTTCTCATAAAGTCACTAGTTTCCAATTGCTCTATCCTAATTTTTAAGGAAGTATTTTCTTCAGTAATCTTTTGGACTTCCTTTTTTATTTGGCCAATTTTTATTTTTGGGGCACTTTTCACCTCATTGGCTTTTTGGAACTCTGTTGCCATTTGGGTTAGGCTATTTTTTAAGGTGTTATTTTCTTCAGTATTTTTTTTGAGGGGGTCTCCTTTAGCAAGCTGTTGACTTGGTTTTCGTGAGTTTCTTGCATCACTCTAATTTCTCTTCCCATTTTTTCCTCTACTTCCCTTACTTGCTTCTCAAAATCCCCTTTGAGCTCTTCCAAGGCCTGCGACTGATTCGTATTTTTCTTGGAGGCTTTGCATGTAGGAGCTTTGACTTTCTTGTTTTCTTCTGGCTGTATATTTTAATCTTCTTTTTCACCAAAGTAAGATAATATAGTCTGACTCTTTTTGCACTGCTTACTCATGATCCCGGCCAATTATTTGAGTTTTAAACTCTTTGTTAAGGTAAGAGTCTGCTTCCAATGTGGAGAGTGTACTGTCCCAAGCTTTAGGGGTTTGTATAGCTGTTTTCAGAGATACTTGTAAATTTTCAGTTCTTCCAAGGTGGTATGATAAGGGGTGAGGTGTTTACTCCTTTCCTGGCCTGTGAGTACAAGTACTCCTTTCTGTCCTGTAACTGTGAGGAGGGGTTTCTCTCCACAGCCACTACAAGCTCCACTACGCCAGCGCTCCTCCTCACCCCAGCACCGACGCCCAGATCTGTGACCCAGATCCATACATGGGCAAAGCAAGAGATTCCTGCCTCAGCACTGGCAAAGAGATCCCTGCAATCCCTCTCTGATCAGCCATTGGATTCCCCCTCAGTCTGTAGGCCGGAAGCTTGTGAAGCAGCTGCCCCCCCCAGAGCCATGCTCTTGGGGAATGGAACTGAAACCCCACCTTCCTCTCTGAGCACCGAGAGAAGCAGAGTTTTCCGACCTTTTAAGATGTCTTTGGCATTCATGGATTGAGGAGTCTGAAAACCTGCACAGCTGCCCATGATTTAGTCCTCTGAGGCCTGCTCCAGGTTTACTGCGGCCTGCGTGCCAACACTGCACTGTGCTGAGCTTCCAGCCCAGCACAATACACCTTTCTGATCAATTACCCAGGTTGTCTCGGGCTGGAAATTTGTTTCACTCTGTCTTTTTATGGGTTCTGCTGCTTCAGAATTTGTGTACAGCCATTTTTATGAGTATTTGGAGGGTTTGGGGGAGAGCTCAAGCAAGTCACTGCTTTCACTCTGCCATCTTGGCTCCGCCTCTCGCCCTTTTCATTCTTGATACTAGTAATTTGGTTTTCTCCTTTCTTTTGTAAAATTAAATTAACCAAAGACTTATCTATTGTATTGGTTTTTTCATAAAACCAGATCTTAGTTTTATTACTTCAATAGTTTTTTTAATTTCAATTTTCTTAATTTTTCCTTTGGATTTTTAATATTTCTAATTTGTTGTTTAGTTGAGGATTTTTAATTTGTTCTTATTCTAGTTTTTTTAGTTGTATGCCCAATTCATTTATCTCTTCTTTTTCTATTTTATTTATGTAAGCATTTAGAGATATAAAACTTCCCCTAAGAACTGCTTTCGCTGCATCCCATAGGTTTTGGCATGTTGTCTCATTATTGTCATTCTCTTGAATGAAATTATTTATTGTTTCTAAGATTTGTTTTTTGACCCAATCATTTTTTAGGATTAGATTATTTAGTTTCCAACTATTTTTTAGTCTATCTGTCTTTTTCATCCTTTTCCACCCCTATTTATGCTTTTTTTCCTCCTTTTTCCTTTCCCCCCTTCAGTAGTGTTTTGCTTTTGACCACTGCCTCCTTCAGTCTCTTCCCCCTTTCATTATCCCTTTCCCTTTTCTTCCATTTTGGTCTTACTGCTTCTTCCCTCCCTTCTTTCCCCCCTCCCTTTTCTCTCCCCTTTTCCCTCCTAGTGCCTATAGGGCAAGTTAGATTTCTATACCTAACTGATTATATTAAGCCCTTCTTGAGCTAAATCTGATGAGAGTAAGGTTCAAACAATGCTCCCCACCCCTTTTCTTTCCCTCTGCTGTAATAGGATTTTGTGTCTTCCCCCCCCCCCCCCCCCCGTAATGTAATTTACCCTTATCTGCCTCCTCCTTTCTCAGTACATTTTCTAAGATCAGATTGATCCACTTATTGGGATCCATTTAACCCACTTGATTAGATTTTTTTTCTATTATTACATCGAAGTCAACTAATATCCACCCTCTTTATGTATACTCCTTTAACAAGGTGTAATAACAATACAGTTCTCAAGGGTTTCAAGTCTCACATTCCCTTGTAGGGGTTTAAACAGCACCCGCCCCTCCCTTGTTAACAACATATTGTATCCTTCTGTCCCATTTACCTTTTTAAGACGCTCTTGAGTCTTGTATTAAGGATCATTTTTTTTTGTTGTTGCTGTTGTTGAGCTCTGGTCTTTTTATCAGAAAAGTTTGGAAGTCTCCTATCTCGTTGAATTTCCACCTCCTCCCTTGAAAAATGGTGCTCATGTTTGGTGGGTAATTGATCCTTGGCTGCATTCCAAGCTCCTTTCCCTCATGGAATATCATGTTCCACGCTGTGCAGTCTTTTAATGTAGAAGCTGCAAGGTCCTGTGTAATCCTGGCTGTGGTTCCATGATATTTAAATTGTTTCTTTCTGGCTGCTTGCAGCACCTTCTCTTTCATCTGGTAATTTTGGAATTTTGCCATTATATTCCTTGGTGTTGTCAATTTGGGATCTCTTTAAGGTGGTGATAGGTGTATTCTTTCTATGGTTATTTTCCCTTCTGGTTCTAGGAGTTCAAGGCAGTTTTCCTTTATGTCTCCTGAAAGATACTGTCCAAGCTCTTGTTTTTCATCATGGTTTTCAGGTAGTCCAACAATTTTTAAATTGTCTCTCCTGGATCTGTTTTTCCGGTCAGTTGTTTTACCAATGAGATACCTGGAGGTTTTCTGAGCTGGTTTCCACCGGTTTCCCCTGCCTTCACTGAGGCACTTGGAGGTCTACGTGTTGGCGTTTGCCTGCTCTACCTTGTGGGCTTCAGGATGTCTTCGTAATTGGAGGCTGCAGGGCTCTGACAGCTCACCTGGTGTTGTGTTGGAATCAGCAAGGCCTGGCCTTTAGGAAGCCTTTAGTTTGTTTTCTTCACCTCCTTTCAGATGAATGCCACAGGGTACTTATCCCCCTGGGGCCCGTTGTAGTTCTGCCTCCCTTATTTTTGCTGAAGCACTGGGAGACCCGTTTGCTGGGCTGCTGCACTGCTGCTCCCTGTCTTTCTTCTAGTTCAGGTGTTCCAGGGTTTTTTTTCTGGGGTGATATTTTCTGGGTTTTCAGAGGTTGATAGGGGAGAGTGAGAGCAACTACGTTTTCACTCTGCCATCTTGGCTCCCAGAAATCTCTACTTCCTGAGTTCTAAAAAAAGTCGAGCTGTCCTGCTGGAGTGCAAGGGGCACTGACCCAAGCTTCTTGTGCTGGGAGCCTGCACCTGGTCACTGGCTTTGTGTGCTGGGGCCTCAGGTTCTGGCAGTTGGAGGCTGTAGGGTTCTGGCAGCTTACCTGGTGTTGGGCTGGACTCAGCAACACAGGAGCTCTAGTATCAGGGTGGGGAATCTGGCCCCGGGGGATGCCTGATCACCAGGGCCTTGCACTTGAATGTTTGGCTCATGGTTACCTGGCCCTTGTGTTGGAATGTTTGGTTCCTGCTCACCTGGGCCTTGCACTCAAATGTTTGCCTGCTGGAGGAGTCTGCTTGCAGTTTTGCCTCCTGGTGTTGTGCTTCCCAGAGCTGTACTGAATCACCAGGAGACTTTTTTGCTGAAGAACACCTTTGCACATGATGGTTTTTCACGCTGCTTTGTACTGGTTCCCCTGCCTCTATGAGGCACTTTCAGGGTCCTGGTGTTGGCGCTTGCCTGCTCCACCACCTTGGGGCTCAGGATCTTCCCCTGGTATGCTGAGGTCAGGCTTTCCACTGGCTTGCTAGGACATTTCCCATCCTGTACTGCTCCCCCTCCCCCAGAGCAAGAGGGGACTTTCCCATTAATCACCCAAACTTGATGGACTACAAGACTACCGCACCCCATCTTTCTTCTGGCTCAGGTGTTTCAGGGTTTTTCCTGAGGCAATATGTTTTGGACGTTCAGAGATCAGTAAGGGAGCATGAGAGTGACTTACTTCTTACTCTGTCATCTTGGCTCCCAGAAGCCTGAGTCCCTATTTCATTAATTTCTTTGATATACTTGAACTTTTTTTCTTTCAAGTGAATTTTTTATGATTTTTTTCTTTAGTTATGAAATAATTTTTAATAGTTTGATTGCTATGGCACTGAATTAGTAAATTAATGTAGGTAGAGTTGTCATTTTTAATTTTGGCTCTGCATATCCATGAGCAATTGATATTTTACCTTAGGAGAGGTCAGACGCTAAAATCTGAAATCAAAACTGAAAAGTATATCAAATTGTAATCCTAAATTTTCTGCCTCAAATAGCAAAACTTCATTAGCCATATATTAGGGTAAGATATATTTATTCTGTTCATGTTTAACAGTGTTGGTTCAAATTCATACAGTATTCATTAACAGATTGTTTTCATATATTCAGTAGAGTTGTTGGAGGTGAAATTCACCACATGTACATACGTCCTGAAGAATGTCTGAACAAATACATGATAGGTTTTAAAACTCTCCTTGTGGTCTGCTCTGTAGATAGGAGAAAGGAAAGGAAAGTACATCTGGCCATTCCAGGTGGGCTTCAGAATACAGCCTGCCAAGAGGATTTTTAAGTTCTAGAAAAAGCTTTAATCCACTGAGTAAGTCAAAGGGAGCAACTACCACAGGAAATGATGGAGACACAAGCTGGTCGAATGTTGGTTAACTTGGACAAGCAGCACAAATACTACATTCTGGAGTTTTACATGAATACAGTGAGCATTAGATTACACATATTGTATAGCTGGCTCAAAAATTTAACTTTACTACACACTGAGTATTAACAGATGATAATTTCATCATTATCTAAATGATTTCATATGAAACACTTTTAATTTAAAGTTGAACTTATAAATTTCCTACTTTGGCTGGGAGAGGTTCTAGTTTCTTAAAATGCAGTATTTCAGAGTTTGACAATATGTTATCAGCAGGGCTGGTAAGGTCTTATGTTATAACAGGTCAGGTAGAAAGTCCAAAAGCCCCTCAAAGACAGAGATTTCTTAGGGGTATTTTGCTATGCTTTACTCCTACCACTGTCATTTATCATTATTTTCTTAATTTCAAACAAAAATACCTCATTACATATTAATAATTTTCAAACATCTTTTTCACATTCTATAACAGATACATTTATGGTCTCATGTTATTCTGATCAAAGGGGGAAGAAATCTGTCTTGACTTTTTTTTTCAGTTTTTATAATACAAGAGAAAAGACTGCATACCCCAACATCAAGTATTTAGCACACTGTCAGATGATAATAATTCAGTAAGATGCATTTTTAAATTATTTTACAGGAAAATTCATTTATCTTATCTCCTTTGGTATCTTACTAATCACATCTAATGACATCTAAAACCCAGCATAAAATTATCTAGTACAGAATAATTAGAGTTGATTAAAGAGGTGACGGTGGTTCATTTACATAATGCCTACCACATGCCAAACCCTATTCTCATTCTTAAAGATTACTTTAGAGGATTTCAGAGGCCCACTTTCTATAGTACTTTAGAATGTTTAGTTTTTGATTTCTCAATTACTTGAATCACTTGATAATTTACACTAATAGGGCAGTTTTATATAGTAAGACTGAAGTGTTTCCCTTTATGAGACTAGTTTAGAAGAATATACATCCCACTGAATATTTGATAGGTTTTTTTTAAACAATATTTCTGTCTTTTAACAGTCCATTGCATAAGATGTTAACCCTACTTTAGCCAAATGACATCAATTTAGTCCATTTCAATGTGACATTACTTAAGCATGGTTACAAATTTAGATCACCACTGTAGTTTAGGGGCATTCCTCAAACCTCTTATTAAATCATAAGAATTTAAGGCAATAGCACTATATTATTGCAATCTTTTTTCTTCCCCCCACCCCAAAGACTGTTATCACATTAATTTGAATATTGCAATAGGGAAGTAGCCTAACAGCATTTTACAGTATTTTAGAAAATTTTCATATAACAGTATGTTTTTAAATGAATATTTTCCTAAATAAAAATATTCACATCTCCACTCAAATGTCTTCTATTCTTCCAAATTCTACAAAACAAGAAAATTTAGAAGTCTAAAGAATATATTTGTTTATTTTTTGTAGCATAATGCTAAATTTCTCAAGTTTTTCTCAAGTCAAATTTCATTTATTAAATTAGATTAATTTATCCTTAAAATTATAAAACTTATCTTTCTTAGAAAACTTATAAAATTTGTCTTGTTATTATATTTGATATGTTATTTAGTCCAAAACCTAGTAATAATAGTTGACATTTAGACATTGTTCATTCTAAGCACTTCAGAATCATTTAATTCCTCAAAGAAACCTGGGATGTAAGTGCTGTCATTATCATTGTTGTTGCTATTATTATCATTATCTTCATGAACATACAAAGACTGATCAAATTCTCTAATGTATTAAAATTATAAAATTGCCAAGGCATCTCAGTTTTCACAAGGGTCCAATGTTTTGAGTTGGCTTACATAAAAAAAAAAATCATACTGATACTCCCAACCCCAATAACTGCTCCTTTATTCGTTTGGATAAACCAAAGAACCAAATAAATTCCTTTTTATTTCTTACTTACTCCCAACCAGTGTACCTTAAGGCATTTTCTTAATAAATTCTTGAAATACCTGCTTTAAAATATATTTTTCTTAATGTGATTGAAACCATTCCTCAAATTTCCTTTTTCAAAATTTCAACTCCTTTTCTTTTAAGCTTTGCATTCATACTCTGTCAGTAGAGACTCCAACTTTCCTTAACTCTCTACTCATTTTTCTCTCACGCTTAGTTGTTTAAACTGTCATCTCTTCTTTCATTTGACCAAAACCCTTCAAAACTGGACCTTTCTTGTTACCTTATCCAACATTTCTCTCACTTTCTCCTGCTAGTTTAATTCCTCTAGCCACCAATTGCCAAGATTTCAAATTTAAGGCCCAGGCAGCTGTAGCAGGTTCCAGACTTCTCAACCCCAAAATTGCAAAGACAATTTATAAAGTCAATAGAAAAGATCTCTCAGACCTGGGTGAGAGAGGAGCACAGTCTGGACTTGCCCCAGCATAGCCCCAGGGCAGTAGCAGTGGCATCAGCTGTGGCAGCTGCTTGCAGAGCTCTCAGCCAACAGACAATAAGAGGACAGAACAACTGATCAGGAGATTACAGGAGTCTCTTTATTGGCAATGAGGAAGGATTCTGTGTCTTTACCTGTACTTCAATCTGGCTGCCACTCCTGGGACAAGGAAGAGCACTGGCATAGCAGAGCTTGTGGCAGCAGTGGAGAGAGAACCGTCTTCACGGTTCCAGCGCAGAAAAGAGTATTTCTGGTCACTCACAGACCAGAGCACAAGCCAGGAGAGGAGTAAACACCACTCCTTAGATCGTTCCACCTCAAAAGAACTGAAAACTTATGGGTCCCTAGAAATACGTCTGAAAACAGCTGCACAAAACCCCTGAAGTTTGGGACAATATGCCCTCCACACTGGAAGCAGAGCCCTACCTTAACAAAGAGTTAAAAAGTCAAATAATTATCTGGGAAGATGAACAAACATCGGGAAAAAACCTCAGTATAGAAATTTGCTTTGGTAACAAGGAAGATCAAAACATGCAACCAGAAGAATACAACAAAGTCAAAGCTCGTACATCCAAAGCCTCCGACAAAAATGTGAATTGGCCTCAGGTCATGGAAGAGCTGAAAAAAGATTTTGAAAATCTAGGAAGAGAATTACGGGAAAATTTGGGAAGAGAAATGAGAGTGATGCAAGAAAAGCATGAAAAATGAGTCAACAGCTTCCTAAAGAAGACCCCCCAAATGCTGAAGAAAACATACATATGTATATATGTATATACTACATTAAATGGCAAAAGAGGTGCAAAAAGCCAATGAGGAGAGCAATGCCTTAAAAAGCAGAATTGGTCAAATGGAAAATGAAGTTCAAAAGCTGACTGAAAAAAATAATTCTTTAAAAATTAGAATGGAGGAAATGGAAGCTAATGACTCTATGAGAATTTCAGCAAGCATAAAACAAAACCAAAAGAAGGAAAAAATAGAAGACAGTGTTAAATATCTTATTGCAAAACCAATTGACCTGGAAAATAGATCCAGGAGAGATAATTTAAAACATATTGGACTACTTGAAAGGCATGATCAAAAAAAGAGCCTAGACATCATCATTCAAGGAATTATCAAGGAAAACAGCCCTGATATTCTAGAAGCAGAGGGTAAAACAGAAATTGAAAGAATTTACTGATCACCTCCTGAAAGAGATCCCCAAAGGAAAACTCCTAGGAATATTATAGCCTAATTCCAGAATTCCCAGGTCAAGGAGAAAATAGTGCAAGCAGGAAAAAAAAAATTCAAGTATTGTGGAAACAAAATCAGGATAAGACAAGATTTAGCTGCTTCTACATTAAGGGATCAGAGGGCTTGGAATATAATATTTCAGAGGCCAAAGGAGCTAAGATTAAAACCAAGAATCACCAACCCAGCAAAAATGAGTATAATCAGTGAGGGGTACATTCAATGACGGAAGAATTTAATCTATTCTTGAGAAAACAAATGAGAACTAAGTAGAAAAACTGACTTTTAAAAACAAGACTCAAGAAAAACATGAAAAGGTAAACAGGAAAGAGAAATAATAAGGGAATTATTAAAGTTGAACTGTTGACATTTCTACATGGAAAAATGATATTTGAAACCCATAAGGCCTCTCTCATTATTAGGGTAGCTGGAAGGAATATATATATTTAGAGACACATAACACAGGGTGACTTGACTATGAAGGGATGATATCCAAAAAATAAAATTAAGGAATGAGGGAGGAATGTATTGGGAGAAGGAGAAAGGGCAAGATAAAAGAGGGTAAATTATCTCACATAAAAGAGGCAAGAAAAATCTTTTACAGTGGAGGGAAGTGGGGGGAGGTGAGAGGGAATGAGTGAACCTTACATAGGATTGAGCTTAAGGAGGGAATAACGTACACACTCAATTGGTATGGAAATCTATCTTACCCTAAAGGTAAGTAAGAGGGAAAGGGATAGGAGGTCCCTAACAGAAGGGAGGGCAGACTGGGGGAGGGGGTAATCAGAAGCAAAAACTTTTGAAGAAGGACAGGGTCAAAGGAGAGAATAGAATAAATGGGGGATGGAATAAGATAGAAGGAAATAAAAGATGTTATCCACCTGATCAGTAGTCTAGGGATATGAAGAGGGAGCTTTCAGAAGAAGAAATCAAAGCTATCTACAATTTTATGAAAGAATTGTCTAAATCATTCATTTTTAGAGAAATGCAAATGAAAACAACTCTCAGGTAGCATCTCACATCTATCAGAAATGACACATGCTGGAGGGGATGAAAGAAAATAAGCACACTAATGAATTGCTGGAGACGTCATCTGCTAGTCTCACCATTCTTTAGAGCAATTTATAACTATGGCCAGAGAGCTATACAACTGTGTAGTACCTTTGACCCAGCAATAACACTACAAGGTCTGTATCCAAAAAATTCAAAGGAAAAGGAAAAGGAGATATATATACAAAAATATTTAAAATTTTTTTTAAAAGAATTGGAAACCGAGGAGATGCTCCTTAACTGGGGAATGGATGAACAAGTTGTGGTGTATGATTATGATGGAGTACTACTGGTACTCATTGTGAGCAAATTAGCCATATATGATGATCATCTGTGAAAGACTTAGCTGCTTTGATCAATACAAACATCAAGATAGTTCCAAAGGACATGATGAAAAAATGTTATCCTCCTCTAGAGAAAGAACTGGTGAACTCTAAATGCAAATTGCAGTATAATTTTTCACTTTATTTTTCTTGCTTTTTCATATGGCTAATAGGAAATAGGTTTGGCATGATTTCAATTTTATAATTGATATGTTGCTTGTGTTTCTCAGTGTCAGAGGAGGGTTAGAAGGAGAGAATATGGAACTCAAAATATAAAAAAATGTTAATAATAAATAATAACTTCATTTTAAAGTAATAGTTAAGAAAAAGAGGGAAGATATGCCCAACTAGATCTTCTCTAAGGAATTTCACATTTCTGGGGATTGCCATCCGGTTTTACCCTCAGTAGAAATTGTGTTGCTTCCCTTGTTTATGTACTGCTAGAGAGGCAGCTTGACTGTGTGTCCTAGGAGAACAGAGGGCCAAAGTTGGGGAGCCTACAGCTTGTGCTTGGCTGTAGAAATGCACCAGAAACTGTTTGGAGTCAGGCCTGAGCTCCATGTCCTTCCTCCTCTGTGCATTGGTTCATATGGTTGGTTCAAAGCAGGGATTCCTTAGCTTTTCAAGCCCTTTACCCCCTTGGATTTTCAGTAAACCTTCCTTTGTTCTTTTTAGTATGAAATTCTATTTCTATTGCATATTCTCAGTATAAATAAATTAAAAAGATCAATTTTCCTTTTCCAAAGGTAGACCAACACTTTTGTAACTTCACTGATGATGATATCATTATTTGCTAAATATTCTGTGAATCCCCTTGAAAAGCTGCTCCTTCTTTCTGGAGGTAAGATGATATTCCAAGGGCCTCTTCCACTTTAAATCTATGAACTTCCAATTCTGCTTCCCTCCTCTCCTCTACAGGGCTCTCTGGAGGGCACTGCCTTGTTCATTAAGGAAGGCTTGAGCTACAGGTACTGGGACCAGTCCCATTAACCCCAGTCATCATCTGAACCACTCTTCCTGCAGCCTCCCTATTGGTCTGATTGACCTCTGAGCCTTGGTCCTGGAGGGAACCAAGGTTAGATCTGATCTCATGGAGAGGAGGGCCTTCCCTCCAGCACCCCAACTTCTTCCTCCCCAGTGCAGTTCTTGGCCAGGTTTTCCCATGTAGATAGATCCTCTACAACTGAACATTATTTAAGCCTGTTTACCTCTTTCTCCACTCCCTGTAATGGACAGAACACTGGGGTTGGAGTCAGAGGGCCTGGTTTGGAATCCTGGCTCTGACTTCCTAACCTGAGTGACCATGACAATTCACTTGACCTCTGGCATCCCTTTCAGGACTGGGTCTCAGGATGGATCCCTGTGGACAGGATGCCCTGATACCCAGACATGACACTTCCAGCCCTGTTTGGTGGGGAGAAGGGAGGGAGTATTGAGAGGGTTGGAATACTCTATCTAGTTGGGAGGAGGGATGGGGATCAGGCTGAAATCACTGCTGTCCCTCCATGAGGCAGCTGCCCCAAAGTGGAAGAAGCTATCTCAGGAGGAAAGGCCTGAGTTCTCTAGCATGGCTGGATGCCCACGAGTTCTGAATGTTGTACAGGGGATTGGTGCTCAGGCTTGGGAGCGTGGCATCTGCAGTCCCCTCCAGCTCTGGGGGATTGTGATTGGAAGATGCCATGATTCTAGGACTGCAGCCCCGCTGGGTGAAGCCCCTCATTGCCCTCCCAGCCCTTCCCCCCTCACAAAATGTTCCACCAGCCTGGGCTGCCACAAACAGGGATTAACTTGCCCAATCCCTCCTTCTCTCCAGATTTCAAACCCTTCTCCAAGGTAGCTCCCTGCTGCTTCTCTCAATCAGCCCAGGCAGTTTTCTCTTTCTCTCTCTGAGAGACTGCAATTGGACTTTATGCTCCCTGCCCAGCCCTGGTTCACACAGGAGAAGCTCTGTGGTCAGGATTGCTGGGTAGGCTCCTTCACATAATCTTCTTTTAGTACAAAATTTAGCATATCTAAACCAGCATAAAAATATTGATTGCTCCTGCCCCAGACAGACTGGGGTACTCTAGAATCAACCTAGATTTGGATTGGGATATTTTTGGCCATATTAATGAATTGGAGTCCATTAGAACCCTTCTTCCTTTCCCAATAAATATAATGTAATCCCCATCCACCTCTTTGTGTGTTGATGGCTTTGTGGAGAGGGTGAACTTATACAATTAGAGGATGAAAGGATCTTAGATGTTAGAGCTGGAAGGTACCTTAGAGACCGGTGAATCCAGTTTCTATCTCACTGTGCAGAGAAGGAATCTGAGATGCAGAGAAGTTAAGTGACTTCCCTAGGGTCACACAGCTGTGACCTGTGTGTGGATTGATTTGAACTCAGGTCTTCCTGAATTCAAATCCAACACTTTAATCACTACACCAGCCCCCTACTAGAAGCATTGCCCTCTATTCGAATGGCACAGTGATGCCTTTAGCGTTCTCAAAGAATTGGAGTGAATGAGTTTCTCAAAGAGAGTTCACACTGTGACTTCTTTTTTTCTAACCAGAGAACAGGGAATGTTGAGTTGAAAAGAGCCTTTAACGAGAATGTCTAAGCAGAGAGGATCCTCCACAATATTAGAGGTGGAAGAGGCCCTCAAGCAGAGTCACACCTGCAGAGGCAGTGAGCACATAGGAAACAGAATGTTAGATCTTGAAAGGACCTTGAATATAGCATGGTAGAGCTGGAAGGGATGTTAGAGATAATTGAGAACAAACGGCCCATTTTTAAGATGAAGACAGGAAAGGAAAAGACAAAGACAAAAGCAAAGACAAGAAGTAAGTTTTTCAGGAGTCAGAGTTATAACCCCAGGTCCTAATGACACTCTGGGCTCTTTCTGTTTTATTTTTCTTTTTTTTTTCTTTAAATTTATTTTTAGTTTTCAACATTTGCTTCCACAAGATTTTGAGTTCCAAATTTTCACCCCATCTCACCTCACCCCACCCAAAGATGGCATGCATTCTGAGTATCTCTTACCCTAATCTGCCCTCCCTTCTTTCTCTCCCCCCCTTCTCTTTTCTCCTTCCCCTTCTGCTTTCCTGTAGGGCAGGATAGATTTCTGTACCCCATTTCTTGTATTTCTTATTTCCCAGTTGCATATGAAAACATTTTTTAAAATATGTATTTTTAAAACTTTGGGTTTCAAATTTTCTCCCTTCCTTCCTCCCCACTCATCCTCATTGAAAAGGCAAGCAACTCAATATAGGTTATAGATGTGCAGTTACACAAAACGCTTCCATAGTAGTCATATTGGGAAAAACTAACTCTATTTCCCTTAATCCTATTCCGCCCCCACCATTTATTATGGTCTTTCTTTTGAGCCTGTCTCTCCTTAGAAGTGCTTGCTTCTGATTACCCCCTTTCCCAATCTGCCCTCCTCTCTATCATTCCCCTGCTCTCTTGTCCCCTACTCCCCTTATTTTTCTGCAGGGTAAGACAGCTTTCCATACCCAATTGAGTGTGTATGTTATTCCCTCCTTAAGCCAAATCCTATGAGAATAAGATTCACTCATTCCCTCTCACCTTCCCCTGTTTCCCCTCCACTGTAAGAGCCTTTTCTCTTCTGTTTTTTGTGAGATAATTTATCCTATTCTACCTCTCCCCTTCTCCTTCCAGTATAATCCTGTCTCACCCCTCATTTTTTTCTTCAGATATGACCCTTTCATTTTCAACTCACGCTGTGCTATCTATCTATCTATCTATCTATCTATCTATCTATCTATCTATCTATCTATCTATCTATCTAACTATCTGTCTGTCTGTCTGTCTGTCTGTCTGTCTGTCTGTCTCTCTCTCTCTCTCTCTCTCTCTCTCTCTATATATATATATATATATATATATATATATATACACACACACACACATATAATTTTTTCCCTCCAACTACCCTACCACTGACAAAGCTCTCATGAGTTATAAGTATCATCTTTCCATTCAGGAATGTAAACAGTTCAACCTTAATAAGCCCCTTATGATTTCTCTTTCCTGTTTACCTCTTCGTGTTCCACTTGAGTTTTGTATCTGAAAGTCAAATTTTGTATTCAGTTCTGGTCTTTTCATCAAGAATTCTTGAAAGTCATCTATTTCAATGAATGACCATTTTTTCCCCCTTAAGGATTATACTCAGTTTTTCTGGGTAGGTGATTCTTGGTTGTAATCCTATCTCCTTTGCCTTCTGGAATATTATATTCCATACCCTCCAGTCCCTGAATTTGGAAGCTGCTAAATGTTGTGTTATCCTGATTGTGTTTCCCCAATACTTGAATTGTTTCTTTCTGGCTGCTTGCAATATTTTCTCCTTGACCTGGGAAATTGGAATTTGGCTACAGTATTCCTAGGAGTTTTCCTTTGAGGATCTCTTTTAGAAAGTGATTGGTGGATTCTTTCCACTTCTATTTTGCCTTGTGGTTCTAAAATATCAGGGCAGTTTTCCTTGAGAATTTGTAAGAAATGATGAATAGGTAGACTACAGAAAAACCTGGAAAGACTCATATTGATTCTCCACAAGTAAAGTGTAAAGGACCTTAAGCTGGCATATGAGCCATCAGGTTAATATTATAAAAAATAGAGGATAGCTTTTATTTTTACCTAGTCAAAAAGGCAAAGTACAAAGGGTATATTATTTGATCACAGTGCCTGACACGCATGCAGCAGGCACATAATAAATGATTGTTTGATGCCCCAAATACACACTTATGTACACACAGGCACACACCACCCACCCACACACACACACCCACACACACACACACACACACACACATAGTATGTATATCGTGAGAGAGACAGACATAAAGATACAGAGACAGGGACAGGAGGAGCCAGAGCCAGGAGAAAGAGAAATACAGATGCTGGCTGCAGAATGCTATGCATGAGAAGACACGTAAGGCAAGCAGCTGTTGCTAAGAGACTTGCATCAGAGAAGGGAACAAAGATCCTAGGCACTCTGGTGACCTCACTGATCTCCTCCTAGCCGGTGAGGAGAAACTGAGGCCCAACAAGGTTAAGCTGTTGCCCTTGGTCATACAGGTACTAAGCATCAGAGGTAGCATTGGAACCCAGTTTCTCGGACTCCACAGCAGACACTGTTCTTTCCAGAATACAATTCCTCCTCCTAGAGCAGCTTTTGCCACCGAACCAGGTTTTCTCCAGGGGACATGAGAATTTTGTTTTTAAATTTCCTGAAAAAAAGGTAAATGACTTAATTTCGCTGAGTAGTTGATTCTTAGTTGAAATCCAAGCTCCTTTGCCTTACAGAATATCACAATCCAAGTCCTCAGATATTTTAACGTAGAAGCTGTAAGGTCCTGTGTAATCCTGACTGTGGTTTCACAATATTTGGATTGTTTCTTTCTGGCTGCTTGCATGATTTTCTCCTTAACCTGATAATTCAGGAATTAGGCTACAAAATTCCTTGGCATTTTCAATTTGGCATCTCTTTCAGGAGGTGATCCGTGGATTCTTTTGATGAATGTTTTACCCTCTGGTTCTAGGTCTTTAGGACAATTTTCCTTGATGATTTCTTCAAAGATGCTGTGCAGGCTCTTTTTTTCCATCATGGCTTTCAGGTAGACCAATAATTCTTAAGTTATCTCTCCTGGGTCCTTTTTCCAGGTCAGTGGTTTTTTCCAATGAGGTATTTTACATTTTCTTCTACATTTTCATTCCTTTGACTTTCTTTAACTGATTCTTGATGTCTCATAGTGTCATTAGCTTCCCATTGTCCAATTCTAATTTTTAATGAATCGTTTTCTTCAGTTAGCTTTTGTACCTCCTTTTCCGTTTGTCCCATTTTATTTTTAGGGAGTTTTACTCTTCAGTGGGGTTTTGTGCCTCCTTTTCCATTTAGCCAATTCCACTTTTTAAAAAAATTATTAATTTATTTTGATTTATTGATAATCACTTCCATATGCTTTTGAGTTTAAAATTTTTCTTCCCCTTCCTACCTATCACCTTCCCCAAGATGGCACAGAATCTGATATAACCTATACATTTACATGCCTATTAAACATATTTTCATATTAGTAGTGTAGTAAGCAAAAATTTAAACCAATAGGAGGAACCAACACGTAGACCTCCAAGTGCCTCAGTGAAGGCAGGGGAAACCGGTGGAAACCAGCTCAGAAAACCTCCAGGTATCTCATTGGTAAAACAACTGACCGGAAAAACAGATCCAGGAGAGACAATTTAAAAATTGTTGGACTACCTGAAAACCATGATGAAAAACAAGAGCTTGGACAGTATCTTTCAGGAGATCATAAAGGAAAACTGCCTTGAACTCCTAGAACCAGAAGGGAAAATAACCATAGAAAGAATACACCTATCACCACCTTAAAGAGATCCCAAATTGACAACACCAAGGAATATAATGGCAAAATTCCAAAATTACCAGATGAAAGAGAAGGTGCTGCAAGCAGCCAGAAAGAAACAATTTAAATATCATGGAACCACAGCCAGGATTACACAGGACCTTGCAGCTTCTACATTAAAAGACTGCACAGCGTGGAACATGATATTCCATGAGGGAAAGGAGCTTGGAATGCAGCCAAGGATCAATTACCCACCAAACATGAGCACCATTTTTCAAGGGAGGAGGTGGAAATTCAACGAGATAGGAGACTTCCAAACTTTTCTGATAAAAAGACCAGAGCTCAACAACAGCAACAACAAAAAAAAAATGATCCTTAATACAAGACTCAAGAGCGTCTTAAAAAGGTAAATGGGACAGAAGGATACAATATGTTGTTAACAAGGGAGGGGCGGGTGCTGTTTAAACCCCTACAAGGGAATGTGAGACTTGAAACCCTTGAGAACTGTATTGTTATTACACCTTGTTAAAGGAGTATACATAAAGAGGGTGGATATTAGTTGACTTCGATGTAATAATAGAAAAAAAATCTAATCAAGTGGGTTAAATGGATCCCAATAAGTGGATCAATCTGATCTTAGAAAATGTACTGAGAAAGGAGGAGGCAGATAAGGGTAAATTACATTACGGGGTGGGGGTTAAGTTTGTCAATACTAGTCATCGCACAACATGGCTGTTATTGTACAACATACTCTTGGTTCCGCTCATTTCACTCAGCATCAGACCATACAAGTCTTTCCAGGTTTTTCTGAAGTCAGCCTGTTCATCATTTCTTATAGCACAACAGTATTCCATTACATTCATATACCACAACTTGCTCAGCCATTCCCCAATTGATGTGCATCCTCTCAATTTCCAATTCTTTGCCACCACAAAGAGAGATGCTATGAATATTTTTGTACATGTGGGTCTTTTCCCATTTGTATGATCTGTTTGGGATATAGCCCTAGAAACGCTATTACTGGGTCAAAAGGTGTGCACATTTTTGTAGCCCTTTGGGCATAGTTCCAAATTGTTCTCCATTCACAACTCCACCAACAATGCATTAGTGTTCCAATTTTCCTACAACTTCTCCAACATTTATCATTTTCCTGTTTTATCATGTTGGCCACTCTGATAGGTGTGAAGTGGTACCTCAGAGTTGTTTTGATTTTCATTTCTCTAACAAATAATTT
Organism: Phascolarctos cinereus; assembly: GCF_003287225.1. Classification (NCBI taxonomy): domain Eukaryota; kingdom Metazoa; phylum Chordata; class Mammalia; order Diprotodontia; family Phascolarctidae; genus Phascolarctos; species Phascolarctos cinereus. The sequence goes on from NW_027555378.1 coordinate 202,135, forward strand.
AGAACATTTTTTCATATGATTACAAATGGCTTTAATTTCTTCATCTGAGAACTCTCTGTTCATATCCTTTGACCACTTATCAATTGGTGGAATAGCTTGTAGTCTTATAAATTTGACTTAATTCATTATGTATTTTAGAAATGAGGCCCTTGTCAGACAGACTGGTTGTAAAAATTTCTTCCCAATTTTCTGCCTTGCTTCTAATTTTGGTTGCACTGATTTTGTTTGTGAAAAAAAACTTTTCAATTTAATGTAATCAAAATTATCCACTTTGTTTTTCATAATGTTCTCTATCTCCTATTTGGTAATGAATTCTTCTGTTCTCTATAGATCTGATAGCTAAACTATTTCTTGCTCTCGCAGTTTGCTTATAGTATCAGCCTTAATATCTAAATCATGAACCTATTTTGACTTTATTTTGGTATATGGTGTGAGATTTGGGTCTGTGTCTAGTTTCTGACGCACTCTTTTCCAGTTTTCCCAGCAGTTTTTTTCAAAGAGTGTGTTCTTATCCCAGAAGCTGGGGTCTTTGGGTTTCTCAAATAATAGATTACTATAGTCATTGACTACTGTGTCTTGCATATTTAACCTATTCCACTGATCCACCTGTCTATTTCTTAGCCAGTACCAAGCAGTTTTGATGATTGCTGCTTTATAATAGAATTTAAGATCTGGAATTGCTAGGCCACCTTCCCCTGCATTTCTTTTCATTAGTTCCTTTGATATTCTAGACCTTTAGTTCTTCCAAAAGAATCTTGTTATTATTTTTTCTAACTCTATAAAATAATCTTTTGGTAGTTTGATTGGTATGGCACTGAATAAGTAAATTAGCTTAGGTAGAATTGCAATTTTTATTATATTAGCTTGGCCTACCCATGAGCAACTGATGTTTTTCCAATTATTTAGATCAGATTTTATTTGTGTGAAAAGTGTTTTGTAATTGTGTTCATAGAGTTCCTGGGTTTGTTTTGGGAGGTAGACTCCCAAATATTTGATAATGTCTACAGTAAGTTTAAATGGGATTTCTCTTTCTATCTCTTGCTGTTGGGCTTTGTTGGTAATATATAGAAATGCTGATGATTTACATGGGTTTATTTTATAACCTGCAATTTTGCTAAAGTTGTTTATCATTTCAAGTAGTTTTTTTTACTTGATTCTGTAGCATTCTCTAAGTATATCATAATGTCATCTGCAAAGAGTGATAGCGTTCTTTATTCTTTGCTTATTCTAATACCTTCAATTTCGTTTTCTTGTCTTATTGCTAAAGCTACCATTTCCAGTACAATATTGAATAACAGTGGTGATGACAGATATTCTTGTTTCATGCCCGATCTTATTGGTAATGCTTCTAGTTTGTCCACATTACGTATTATGGTTGCTGAAGGTTTTAGATAGATGCCTTTTATTATTTTAAGGAAGACTCCATTTCTACCTAGGCTTTCTAATGTTTTCAATAGGAATGGGTGTTGTATTTTATCAAAAGTTTTTTCTGCATCTATTGTAATGATCACGTGATTTCTTAGGCAATTCTACTTTTTAAGGAGTTGTTTTCTTCAGTGTATGTATTTTTTTTTTCCCCATTTGGTCAACTGTGCTTTTAAAGTAATTATTCAATTTTTCTTCTGCTTCTCTTATTTGACTTTTGAAATACTTCTTGAGCTTTTCCAAGAAGGCTTTTTGGACTTGAGACCACTTCATATTCTCTTCTGAGGTTTCAGATGTGGGTATATTCACAATGTTGTGCTCTCCTGAATTTGTGTTTTGATCTTCCCAGTCAACAAGATACTTCTCTAGGATCATTGTTTTTCTATGTTGCTTTTTGCTCATGTTGTTTGCCTTTTTTTCTGGCTTATAAAGTTGGTTTCTGCTTTGGGTGCACAGAGGGCAGCATCTCAAGCTTCTTGTGCTATGTCCTAGGGACCTGGTCACTGGCTTGCCGAGACGCTTCCCTTCCCGTACTGGTCCCCTTCAGCCACAGAGAGAGGGACCTTTCCTGGTTAATCCCCAAAGCCTTCTGAGCTAAAAGACTGTTGCACCTCGTCTTTCTGCTGGCTCCACTGTTTCACAATTTTTCCTGGGGAAATATTTTTTGGGTTTTTCAAGGTCAATAAGGGAAAGTGAAAGTGACTTATTGCTTACTCTGCCATCTTGGCTCCCCTTACTCCTTAATCTTTTTTCCATATCACCTTTTTAAATATATATATATATATATATATATATGTTATACTTTCTCTTTTTGAAAGAATACATTTTCATTGTTTTTTGTGTATCTTATATCACCATAGTTTTCCCACATATACCTTCCTTTCACCCTCCCAGAGAACCATTTGAAATGACTAATAGTATTTTTAATGAGAAAACATAATTCAGGAGAACTGATGGACACATTGAAAAAGTCTGAGATCATGTGCTATCTGTACCATTTATCGACCTCTTATGTCCACAAAGGGGTACGTTAGCGGTGTGTTCTTGTATCTCTTCATTTGAATCATGCTTGATCTTTATGATTTTGTTACATCTACTTTTGACTTTTGGTGTTTTATTTCCATTTACATTATGGTTTCTGTGTATATTGTGTTCTTAGCTCTGCTTACATCAATCTGCATCAGGTCACATATATCTTTCTATGCCTCTTTGTATTCATCAGACACATCACTTGTTATGGTATGGTAATATTCTGTTATGTTTATGAGCCCCAATGTGTTTAGCCATTCCTCATGAGCCATAGGTATCCATTTGTTTCCACTTTTTAGCTATCTCCATAAATTCTTGCTAAGATACTTTGGAGAATAAGGGGTCTTTCTTCTTATCATGGCTCCCTTGGGGTATAAGGTCAGTAAGGGAATCTCTGATTCAAAGGATAATGACATTTTAGTCACTTTACTTGCATAATTCCAAATAGCTTTGTGAAATGGTTATATGATTTCACAGCTCCACCAACAATTTAGTGATGTGCCTATTCTTCCATAACTCCTCCAACATTGACTATTTTTATTTTTCTCAACTTGAGAGTGTAGGGTGAAATCTCAGGGTTGTTTTGCTTTATGCATGAGAGTTATGAGAGCAGAATGTATAGCCTGCATAGCAAAAATAATGAGCAGAACTAATTTCCAGTTCATAGCCACCACAAAAATACCTAACTACGAATATTTTTGTATAAGTGGGTTGTTTTTCCTTATTTCATCTCTTTTGTATACAAACCTAGTAATGGTATTGCTGCATCAAAGGGTATGCACTGTGTGAGAGCCCTTTGGGCATAGTTCCAAATTGTTCTCCAGAATGGTTGGAATAGTTCCCAAATCCGCTAACACTGTACTAGTGTCCCAATTTTCCTGTGTCACCTCCAACTTTTATTATTTTCCTTTTCTGTCATATTGGTCCATCTAACAGGTGTGAGGTGGTACCTCAGAGTTGTTTTAACTTGCCTTTCTCTAATCAATAGTGACGTAGAGCATTTTTAAAAATATAGGCATAGAGAGGTTTGATTTCTTTGTCTGAAAATTGTTCTTATTTTTTTTTTACCATTGTGAAGATTAAAAAATTTGAGAGACATAATTATTGGGTAATTAATCATTTCATTAATAATGCTAGCATTTAATTAATACAAAATGTCAGTGGCACTCTCAGATGCCAAGGACTATCATGGAGGCTTATATGCCCTTGTAGAAGTGGGTTTTCAGAGGGTGGCAATCAACTCTGATTGGTTAACAATTAATGAGAAAATGAGAGGTAGAACTACTCTAATGAAGGACTGAGGGGTGCTCTTCTAAACTGTCCAGTCTTTGGTAATCTAATCAAAGAATTTATCCCCAGCCAACCCTGAGTAGGGCACAATGGGCTTCCAGTCCATTTTTAGCAATGTCTTTCAGAGTCTGAGGACCTACAGGTTCCTGAAAATATACTGGTTTTACTTCAATATTTCATTATTAATATAAGGGAGAAATAAGCATTAATCTCACCAACAATTGGGGAATGACATGTATTCTCAGAAATTTGACTCAGTTCTGTTTATGTTTGAGAAATGAGGCCTTTATCAGAGTCACAATATATAAATTGTATAAAGCTGGGAAGCTTTCTGCTTTCATTCAAATTTTGATTGCATTGGTTTTGTTTCTGTAAACTTTTTTCAATTTGCCATAATCAAAATTAGCCATTTTTAATCTAGTAATGCTCTATATCTCTTGCTTGGTCATATATTCTTGTCTTCTCCATAGATCTAGCAAGTAAACTATTTTTTGCCTTCTTATTTGCTTTATAGCATCACCCTTTATGTCTAAAAATGATATTCCCATTTTGAGCTCCTCCTCATTTATGGTGGAAGATTTTGGTCTATACTTACTTTCTGCCATACTATTTTCCAGGTTTCCCAGCAGTTTTCATCAAATAGTGAGTTCTTGTGCAAAAAGCTTAGGTCTTTGGGTTATTAAAAATTAGATTATTATGGGCATTTACTACTATGTCTTTTGTTCCTAATCTATTCCATTGATTCATCACTCTACTTCTTAGCCCATACCAGATAGTTTTAATGATTACAAATTTATACATTTTAAGATTTTATGCTCCTAGGCCACCATCCTTCACATTTTTGAAATTAATTCACTTGATATTCTTAACCTCTTGTTCTTCTAGATGAATTTTTTTATGATTTTTCTAGCTCTATAAAAGAATTTTTGGTAGCTTTACTGGTAATTTAATAAGTAAATTAATTTAGGTAGAATTGTCTTCTTTATTATATTAATTTGGCCCACACATGCACAAATGGCATCTTCCCAATTTATTTGTGTGAAAAGCGTTTTGTAATTGTTTTCATAGAGTTCCAGGTAGACTCTCAAGTAATTTATATTATCCAATTAAAATGAAATTTCTCTTTCTAATTACTTGCTGCTAGATTTTTTTGCTAATATATAGAAATGTTGATGATTTATGTGAATTTCTTTTATATTCTGCAACTTTGCTAAATTTGTTAATTACTTGAACTAATTCTTTTAGTTGATTCTCCAGCATTCTTCAAGTATATAATGATATCATCTAGAGAGTGATAGATTTGTTTTCTCATTGCCTGTACTAATTCGTTCCATTTCTTCTTTTATTCCTATTCCTATAGCAAACATTTCTAGTGCAATGTTGAATAATAGCAGTGAAAATGGGCATCCTTATTTCTTATTGGTAAGGCTTCTATCTGACCCCATTACAAATAATTCTTGCTGATGGTTTTTGAGAGGTACTACTTATTTTTTAAAAAAGCTCCATTTACTCCTATGCTCTTTAGTTTTTTTTTTCTAGGAATAGGTGCTGTATTTTATCAAAAGCTTTTTCTGCATCTCTTGAGATAATCATATGATTTCTGTTGGTTTTCTTATTGATATGGTCACTTATGCTGGTGCTGTTCCTACTATTGAACCAGCCCTGCATTCCTGGTACAAATATCATCTGGTCATAATGTATGATCCTGATGACATATTGCTGTAATCTCCTTATGAGCATTTTAATATTTTTATATCAATATTCATTAGGAAAATTGGTCTATAATTTTCTTTATCTGTTTTGGCTCTTCTTGGTTTAAATAAAATCACCACATATGTGTCATAAAAGGAATTTGGCAGGACTTTTCTCTTGCTTCTATTCCCAAATAGTTTATACAGTATTGGAATTGATAGGCTTTTTTTTTTAATGTTGGATAGAAATCACGTGTGAATCCATCTTGCCCTGTGGATTTTTTTCTTAGGTGGTTGATGGCTTATTCAATTTCTTTCTCTAAGATCTGGTAATTTAAGTATATTTTTTCTTCACTTACTCTAGGTAATATGTGTCTTTAGAAATATTCATCCATTTCACTTAGATCGTCAGATTTATTGACATACACTTTAGTAAAACAGCCCCTAATTGTTGCTTGGATTTCATCTTCATTGATGGTGAATTCACCCTTTTCATTTTTGATACTAGTAATTTCATTTAACAGTCAGCTAACTGGCACCATGAATAGAATGAAGGCCTGAAATCAGAAAGATTCATTTTCCTGAGTTCAAATTTAGCCTCAGACTTGGGCAAGCCACTTAAAGCTGTTTGGCTCAGTTCCTCTTCTGTAAAATGAGCTGGAGAAGGAGGCAGAGCCAAGATGGCAGAGTAAAAGCCATGACTTATTTGAGCTCTCCCCCAAACCTCTCCAAATACCTGTAAAAAAAAATGACTCTAAACAAATTCTAGAGTAGCAGAACCCACAAATGGACAGAGTGAAACAAATTTCCAGCCCAACACAACCTGGATGATTGATCAGAAAGGTCTATTGCGCCGGGCTGGGAGAGAAACACAGTTCAATGTGGGTGCTCGAGCAGGGAAAGACCAACTTTTCTATGAAATATAATCAAAATGATCTATTTTACATCCCGTGATGCTCTCTACCTCTTGTTTGTTCATGAACCTGTAACTCACTTAATTTCTCCTTTAAGAACTTGGATGCTATACCACTTGGTGTGTTTATGTTTGTATTGAAATTACTTAAATGTCTGTTACCTTTCAGAAAGATGTAGTTTCCTTTCTTATCTCTTCTTATTAGGCCTTTTTGCTTTTGCCTTGTCTGAGATAAGGATTGCTACACTTGCTTTTTTTTAAATTTTACTTCAGCTGAAGCATAATAGATCTTTCTCCAGCCTCTTACCTTTACTCTGTGTGTGTCTCTTTACTTCAAGTGTGTTTCTTGTAAACACCATATTGTAGGAGTCTGGTTTTTGATCTATTCTGTTATCCATTTCTTTTTTGTGGGAAGTTTCATGCCATTTACATCCACAGTTATGCTTACTAACTGTATTTCCCTCCATCCTATTTTTCTTCCTGTTTGTCCTCTCTCTCCTGTCACTCTTTCTGTCCTTGACAGTGTTTTGCTTTTCTGTACCACCTCCTCGATCTGACTTCTCTTTTGTCACTTCCCTTCTGTCCTCCTGCCTTTACTTAATCTCCTCACTTCCTACTTTCCTGTGTGGTAAGACAGATTTCTATATTCACCTGTGTGTATATCATTCCCTCTTTGAGCCAATACTGATGAGAGTAAGGTTCAAGCTAATGCCCACTGCCCACCATCCCATCTTCCCCTCCACTGTAATAGGTCTTTTGCTCTTCTTCATGTGAAATAATTTACCCCCCTTCTGCCTTTCCCTTCCTTCTGCACCTGGACCTCTTTCTCATCCCTTAATTATTTTTCATGTCCTTACCTCAAATTCACCTTATACCCATACCCTCTGTCTATGTATATTCTTTCTAGCTGTATTATTAGTGGTACAATTTTTAAGAATGACAAGTATTATCTTTCCATATAGGGATGTAAACAGTTCATCTCCATTGAATCCCTAATGTTCTCTTTTTCCTTTTTCCCTTATTAGAGTTTTCTTAGGTCTTGATATTTGGGGGTGAGATTTTTTAGCTCAATTCTGGTCTTCTCCTTATGAAAGCTTGAAATTCATCCCTTTCACCGAATGACCATTCCCCCCCCCATAGTATTATGCTTAATTTTTCCAAGTAGGTGATTCTTGGTTGTAGGAGTAGCTTTTCTGCCTTCCTGAATATCATGTTACATGAACTCTGATCCTTTAATTTTGCAGCTGCTAAGTCTCGTGTAATCCTGATTGTGGCTCCCTGATAGTTGAATTGTCTTTTTTTTGGCCACTTGCAGTGTTTTTCGTTGATTTGATAGTTCTGTAATTTGGCTATAATGCTCCTTGGAGTTTTTATTTGGGGAACTCTTTCCTGAGGTGATTAGTGGATTCTTTCAGTGCCTATTTGGCCTTCTGGTTCCAGGGCTTCAAGGCAGTTTCATCAATAATTTCTTGAAAGATACTGTCCATATCTTCCTTTTGATTATGACTTTCAGGTAGTCCAGTGATTCTAAAACTGCCTCTCTTGGATCGATTTTCTTGATCATTTTTTTCAATGAGGTATTTCACATTTTCTTCTAATTTTTCATTCTTTCGAATTTGTTTGATTGATTCTTGGTGTTTCATAGAGTCATTAGTTTCCACTTGCCCAATTCTAAGTTGTTTTTTTTTTTTTGGTTTTTGGTGAGGCAGTTGGGGTTAAGTGACTTGCCTAGGGTCACACAGGTAGCAAGTGTCAAGTGTCTGAGGCCAGATTTGAACTAAGATCCTCCTGACTCTAAGGCCAGAGCTTTATCCACTGCACCATGTAGCTGCCCCCACAGAACAGAGAAAAGCAAACAAAAACATATCCTAAACTTAAATATTGGAATTTGATTGGACAGTAAGAAAAGAAAAAAAAGCATGTCATAAGAGAAGATTCAAAACATATAACAATAAATTTTCATTTAAAGAAATTGTGTATGATTAATACTACATGTTTTGTTGAGAGCTATCTTTTCTTTGTTTCCTTGTAAGTTTTCTTTTGTTCCCTGCTATGCATTTTTTTTGTTTGTTCTTTTTTTTCCCTCCCCTGGCCCAGAAGGCTACAATGCAGTGCAGATATATTCCTCTATATATATACACACACACACACACACACACATATATATATAGACATATATAGACATATGCATTCCCAGCAAATTCTACACCTGATCTTTGTTTTTATGTTTGTGCGTATCTCTTGTTTTTTTTTATCTCTCTTGAGTCTTCTACTTTATGTCTGCTCATTACCTTGCCCTTCTATTACTTAGCCTACCCCCTTCCAAATATCCCTCCCCCATCTTCCCATTCCCATAAGTGTAAATACCCTATTCTCTATTCCTCCTTTAGTTAACCCTCCCTTGTCCTCTCCCCCTCCCTATTCCATCATCATTTTATGTCTTCTAAATTTAGAAGAGTTTTGTACTCTTCTTAATATAAATGCGTGCACACACACACACACACACACACACACACACAGAGTTTCCTCTTGAACCCATTTGTGATGTAAGTAGGTTACCAGAATTACCAGCCCTCCTCTCCCATGTAATTCCTCTGAATCAATTCTTCCTCTTGCACCTCATTTGTATAAAATAACTACTCTTTTTAGCTTTTTCTAAATGATTTTACTACTTTAAAGTCACATCATACACAGGTCTACTCAAATCTTTTTAATGAGCTATGCAACTATTTATTTTTATTTATTTTTAGTAATTTATTTTGAGTTAATCACTTCCTTATGCTTTCGAGTTTAAAATTTTTCTCCCCCTTACTTCCCACCACCATCCCCAAGACCGCGCACAATCTGATATAGGCTATACTTTTACATTCCTATTAAACATATTTTCACATTAGTGATGTTGTAAGTAAAAAAACCAGTAAGAGGAACCATCAGAAAGAGGAAACAAAACTCAGCAGAAGAGAAAAAAATAGTAATTCAACTTTCATAGCTCTTTCTTTGGACGTGGATGGCATTTTCCATCATAAGGCCTCTGGAAATGTCTTGAGCTACCCAATTATTAATAAGAATCTTAGACATATATTTTATGTTTTACATATATAAAAAGTAAACAGTTTGTCCTTATTGAGTCCCTCATAATCAGTCTTTGGTAGGTACCTCACATTTCTCTTGGCTTTTGTATGTTGATACTTCAATGAAGTTCAGGTTTGTTTGTTTTATTAACAAAATCTTGAAAATCTGACAGTTATCAAATGTCCTTTTTCATTCAGGATTATGCTGAACTTTCTGGGTATGATATTTTCAGCTGGAACCCTAGTTCTTTTGCTCTTTGATACATAGTGTTCTAAGACCTGTGGTCCTTTAATGTCTTTGCTTCTAGGTCTTGTGTGAGTCTGACTGTGGCACCATCACATTTAAATTGTTTTTTTTTTTTTTTTTTTTTTTAGTATTTTATCCTTAAGCTGGGGATTTCAGAATTTGACTATAATATTCCAATGAGTTGTCCTCACAGGGTATATTTTAAGTGGTGATTGATTGATTTTTTTCTATTTCTACTTTCCTCCCCTTGTTGTAATGCTTCAGGACAATTTTCTTTATTTCTTGTCTTATTGTATCAAGATTTTTTTTGATCATAGCTTTCAATTAATTCACTTATTTCCACATTTTCTCTTCTGGATCTATTCTCCAGATCTGTTGTTTTTCTTATGTGATGTTTCATTTTCTCTTCTATTTTTTCATTATTCATGTTTTGTTTAATTATTTCTTGATTTGTTCTAATTTTGATGGCTTCACCTTGCCCAATTCTAATTTTCAAGGTGTCATTTTCTTCCTTAAGATTCTAGATCTCCATTTCTAATTGGTTGACTTCCATAGTCTTCTTGCTTTTCTTGGCTTATTCTTATTTATTTATTTATTTATTTATTTATTCATTCATTCATTCATTCATTTATCTATGCATTCATTCATTTATTTATCTATCTATCTATCTATCGATCTATCTATTTATTTATTTATTCATTCATTCATTCATTTATTTATTTGCTTGTTCATTTATTTATTTATTTTAGTTTTTCCTCCATCTCTCTTATTTGAATTTTTTTTTCGTGCTACTTAAAGCTTTCTGACCAGGAGCTCAGACTCCACCACTGTTCCTTCTCTTTGGTCTGTCTAGAACAGTGACTATATATTAGGGAAAAGAAAATTATGGTGGCAGGCAGGAAATGAAGTCCAGGAGGTTACACTAGGCTGGGCTGGGCCAAGCAAGGGGAAGACCCAGCTTCAAGACTGAAAGACAGACACGCAGACAACCACCTGGACAGGTCATGTGACACCCTCCTGTTTCCCTCCTTCCCGGCTCCCTTGACCCTGCCCTCCCCCTCCTGGTATCCCCATTGACTATTCTGAGCAAGCCCCTCTGAGTGTTGCAGTCTTTGTCTTCTATCCCCAAGAAACTGCCCCAGTGGAAATGTCCCTCAGTTTTTTGCCAGAGAACCATGCTCCAGGCTCTGCTGTATGTTGATACCTCGGGATTGGCCCTAGGCATGGGATGAAAATTGTCCTTGGTACCAGGATGCCAAGAAGGTTGCAAACAACAGCCCACTCCCACCCTGGGGTCTGCCTGTCCTTGGTTCTTCTTGTCTCAGGCAGGATGCTGTTGGGGCTGGAAGGAGATGTGGTGCCGCTCCATCCCAGGGATGGGGTGGGGGCCGTCTAGGCCCTTGAACTCCCCTGGGTATCTGTCACTGTTTTAGATGAACTGCTATCAGAGTCTATTTCAGCACTGTGCTGCTGCTGTTTCTGTTGCACCCTCAGACGAATTGCCTGGAGACGAATCAGGAGAAACTCGTAGTCAAAGCAGTCTCGCTTCTCCCCAAAAGGTTCCTCCATTTGAAGGTCTTGGAGGGATAGTCGGTCTTTGCATGCCACCTCATAGATGTCAGAATACTCTAGAAAGGACTTCTCCATCATACCCCTCAGGGGCTTAGGGCAGAGATATCTTCCCTCCAGCCTGTCACAGCCTGCCACTCTGAGGGTCTCGTGCCAGATATACTCATTGTACTTTTTGTTGTCTCCTCGGTGTTTCTCCTGCTCAAAGCCAGGCTCATTGTGGTAGGGGTTTTCATTCATTAGTAACTGGATGGAGATCAGCACTGAGGAGATGCTCTGGGCTGGGCTCCAGGCAGGGCCATCCCAAGTCCCCAGAATACTCAAGCAGACTTTCCCACTGCTGTAGAAGTTGGGGTTAAACCTCACCCTGTTATTGCCCGTGGTCATCAATTTGACCCTCCGTGGGCGGATGGGATAATCTGGAGGACAGCGAACCAGGAACAAGAAGAAGCTCCCTTCATAAGGAGTGTCAAACGGTCCCTTGCTCAATGCATGGATCTTAGTCATGTCCAGGGAATCCAGCACAACAAACACGCCGGGGGGCGGCTCCTTGTAGAGGGCGGTGACGTCCCGCTTGATCTGCAGCAGGCACTGCTGCCCGGGGCTCTCGCTGTCCCAGTCCGAGCTCCGCGTCCGGTCCCACACGGACAAGGGAGGGAGCGGGGCGGCCCCATAGGCAGCGGCCGAGGGCGGGAAGGGCGGGAGAACAGGTGGCGGGGCCAGGCCTCCCCCGGCTCCGGCCGCCGCCCGCGCCCGAAGCCGAGGTCCCCTCACCCTCAGCCCCGGCAGTTGCCACCTCCGCCGTGGGACTCGCCACCATCGCCGTCACTTCGCTCCACTTCCGCTTCCGAGACTCCATGCCAACCAGTCCGCCGGCCACAGCGGCCTTTCCTTCGATTTTTTTTTTCCAGCCAAAGACAAGGTTTACTAGAACATTCCTAATAAAGCCACACTCCTCCCTCTAGAAATCGCTGGAGGTAAAATTATCCTCGTTATTATTATTATTATTATTAAAAAATCCCGAGATTTCCATAGGGGGATTCAGGTGGGAAAATCTTAGTTTCATTATACTACATTACTACATTATAGTACATAACAAAGCCTCTCTTTTCAGCCATTTAGAATTGAAATGAATAAAGGAGAAGAAATAAACCAATTTAGACAAAAAAGTCAACCAGAAATATAAATGTTGTCTGGGACGTTGGTTTTGATAATGCCAAATCCACAATTTAAATGCTCATTTGTATTTTAGGTATGAGATGGAATTAATCTATGATTTTAATTTGCAGAAACTAGTTAAGTAAAGAATATAAGATACAGTCTTTCATAAATACGATCCATACAAATTTCCATTGGTTTGAATAAGCAACATTTTCTTCCCATTTGCTTAAAGGATTTAACATTCATTTTCCAAACACAAAAACATTCTGACACAGCATGTAACATTATAATAGCAAAGCCAATTTGACTCTTAGAAATATTTTTTAAATTCCATTTTTTTCAAAAGTTGTCATTTAAATTACATTTATCTTCTATGTGGGATGCCACTCAAATTAAAGAACACACAGAGGTATCCAAGGAGAAACAGAAAGTTAATTTATTATTATTATTTCAAATCTCAAGATTTGGGTGTCCCTCCACCAGGATACTCTGATGAGCGGAGACACAGACAGAAGCAAAGGATCTGATTAAATAGCCCTAATGGGCAAATTCCCCCCTCCCACCGACTGTCCACTGTTTGGCTCACATTCTCAATGTACCATAGAAACTGAAAACAAAACAATGAATACAATACACATTTCTATATTTCTTAGTTTGCTGAAGTAATAGCAAAGAAGCAATTAAAGATGTGCAGTCAAGCTAGACACTGTATTGTATAGCCAGACCACCATGACCGACAACAGCAACAAGTGCATCAACAAAATACTGGGGGTGGGGGGGAGGGCTTCTTCAGGAGTTTCAGGTTTGGCAAACTTTAACTACTGAGCAATGACATAAGGAGGTGGCTACTTGGGGTTGAATTCCCATAAATCAGGTGATTTCTAGTAAATTGAAACTTAGGCCTGTCGGGCTGCTATGCCTGCCTTGAGTCTAATACAATTTCTATTTATTCTTCTAAAAAGTTTTCACGGGACCCCTCATCCCACTCAGCCTCATCCCAAACCTTAATTACACTGAGGAGTCTTCACTAGGACATCCCATTCATCTTCTAAAATATTATTTAATCTACTTTCCCTTAACCCTAGAGTACATTAAATATTTTAGTGAAAACAAGTTTCAATATTCAAAGTGACGAATCTTAAGTTTAGTGGAAAATAATAGCTGAAGACAAATTTTATACTTTCATGCAAAAAAAGTGTAAAAAAGCAAAAGATAAAGGACAATAAAGAAAAATTAAAAATTAAATGAAAGAAACCTGAGAAGAATAAAAAAGGTAAATGTTTTTAACACAATATGCGAATGTAGCCAGGAAATCACAGGAAGACAAGAGTACCTGTATTGTTCACTAGTTGGTATATTGCTGGGCACAAGGAGGGACTAAAAAATTTCCTAATCCTCGAGATACAGGAGTCCTCGAGAGCCTGCTGATTGGCTAACAGGCACCACAATGAAAACAGCCTCTGTGAACAACTATTGGCCACATGTTAAACAGATAGAGATGGTGATTGGATCTCAGCAATAAAAAAAAAATGTTTGAATTAAGTAACCTGCCTAAAAATGATTTAAGTAAAAAAAGCCTCAGTTATTCGACAAAACAGATCAGCAAACACAATAAGAAACTAAATTAATATTAAAACGAAAATGCAGTTCAGAAAAAACCTACCACAGTTAAACAGCAATCTAATAAAAATACAAGATTACATGCTAAATGCTAGATTTTAATAGTAAAATAAAAATGAAAACCTTAGACAAAAACTCTGAAAGAAACAAAAAAGCTGCAATAATGAAATACTCATATGCCTTCATAATTTCAACAAGTCACTGACCTCAAACACTTCCTACCTATGTAACCCCAGACAAGCAGTCCCTTAACCCTGCTTGCCTGACTTTCCTAATCTGTAAAATGAACAAGAAAAGGAAATGGCAAACCACTCCAATATATTTACCAAGAAAATCCCAAATGGAGCCACCCCCCAAAAAAAACCCCAATTATTATTATTATTATTACTCAGCAAAGGGAACAGGAGCATTTAAACGGCAAAAAAAAGGAACCACTACTACAAAAACCCAAAGAAGACACACTATTTAGATAAAATTAGTGTTGCCAAAAGATTCAGTGACATCAAGTAACACTGATATAAAGAAGATTAAATTCACCAAGTAATAACTTTTAATTTGGAGAAAGAAAAGTGTATTTGTACACCACCGAGTAAAAAGGCAAAAACCAGGTACATATAAAAACTATAGAAAAGTAAGAACTCTACGCTGGACAATTTCCTTTTGGACTACTGTTGACATCTGAACTATGTGGACAAGTAGAAAAGAATATGCTTTTTCAAAACAAAACTTGTACATTTAAGAAAAAAAAATTCCTACATTGGTCATGTTCTGAAATACATGTATCACTCTGTACTCTAAGTCCATCACCTCTCTTTCAAGAAATGAGTGCATGCAAGGGTGTGATGGTAAAAGTTGAATAACTGTCAGGGAAAACTATACACACAACTCAAATTTTTCAAATAATCTAGATTTTACTTAACTTTTTCTTTTCCTTTTTTTTTACTTTCTTAAGTCTCACCAATAAACAAAACAACAAATTCAGCTCTAACTGTCCTTAATCAGGGAGGATCTAAGGAATGTAATGATCAATGAATTAATTTACAAGGTTTTTTTAAGTTTGTGAGGTAACTTCTTATGCTTTCCCTTTCTTCTTTTTCTGTTTTCTATAACTTTACTTGCTTTCCAGGGGCCTAGAAAAACCTTTTATTTACCAATTTTAACGAAAATGGTTTAGTATTCATGATAAATTTTGTTACTAAAAATGTCATAATGGCATATAAAATAAACATATATAAAATGAGAATAAAAAATTTTTGATATTTTTTATATTCATTAATTGTTCACTTAAATTGGAATCTCCATATGGGCAAGGATTGTCATCTATTTACATTAGACTCTCACTAAACTCCTGTCGATGCATTAATATTTGTTTGTTGTATATATATATATATATATATATATATATATATATATATATATATATATAATAGTACTCAAGAACAGTGAATAGGAATGCAAATCACTGATTTCAAATACAATATATTTTCAAAATAAATAATTAAAGATTAACATTGTTATTTAGTAATACTACAGCCATTTTAATTTTAACAGTACATTTCTCACCAGTTTCACATGCTTACTTGGGAAATAAAATGTTATTTGAAAAATTAATGAAATGTATCAGAGGCTGGTGCCAGTTTGTACAAATTTGTCTATATTTGTTTCAACTCTTATCAGAGTAATTTTTGAAATGTTATATCTGAAAGGTTCTCACTTATTTTCTTTGCTAAATATTGTACATGATCCAAAAGAAAAAAAAACGAATGCTCTTTTATTATAGATTATGATGCATGAAATTCAAGAATGTCTTCTATTTCCTATGCACAGTCCCTTTTACCTAAAAAATAGGTGCCTTCACTGTAAAGTATATGCAAACCAGAAATCAAAATTATGAAAAAAAATCTTGGAAAATAAAATGACCATTATTTTATTTCAGTCATCTTGCTGACATACACACATAGACACACATACACAACTGTCTGGCTTGTGACCAGAAATATTTAATGCATTTCATGTGGAGATAGGGTTTTTGAATGTTTCCAATTTATCTTCCCTGATTTCTGTATTGAAAAAAAACTTTCTACTTCTAAGACAAAAAAAGTCAGCATTTGTTTTTTAGGGGTTGAGAAGTGTTATTTCTAGAACTACTGGAAAGCAAATATTTCATGAGGAACTTCAACTTTACAATTAGTTTCAAGACAGAAGTTACACTTGCTTCTAACTGAAACTAGCAACACCATCAACTTCTTGAAAAATGCTTACCCCAAATAATACAATTGAATAGAATAATTATAACAATCTATATTTTAAAAATAAGATTCCCATTTTACAAAATGCAACATGTATTCAAATGCATTTTTGAGAAATGTTTCTATATAACCACAGCCTTATTTCCTTTTCCCCTCTGTAATTGTTCAAAGGGAGTCATCCAAATTTTCATATAGAATCAGTTTTCTATAAACCAGCTTCTAGGTAATTTATTCTATTCCATTATTTCCTGAAGAGCTTTTGTATAGAGTATAGTTTTTCTTTAACTTCTTGCAATAGTTTTTACTTTGATGTTTTACCTTCACAGTTTTTGTCCAATCTCCCAACATCTCCACCCCACCAATATAATATTATAATTCAGTTTTGCTGGGTGGGTAGTTTTTGCTTGTAAGTCAAGCTATTTTTTTGGTGAGGTAATAGCCTGACATATGGTAATTTCTCTTATTCACAAGAACTTCTTTCCAGTCCCCATTCCCTCCTATCCTATTTTCCTTACTTTCTCTCTTTTCTCTATTTCATTTTTCTTTCTTTTGTCATTAATCCCTTACATTTTCTACCAAAATATTTTTATCAAATACATGTTTGTGTATGTCTCTCCTCCCCTGCCTTCCCCCATTAAAAAGAAATAAAATTTGATCAATTAACAAGATCTACTGAAAATAAGAGATTAATAAAACTAACAGCAAGGATAAAAACCCTGAAGTAACAATAAAATTAGGTTTGTAGAAAATAAAATATTGCTACCCTCAGAAAGAAAACTATTGGAATCTATCTTGACCCACAAAATGCTAGAAACCATATGACTACTTTAAAATACATCAGATAGCATGAGTCACCAGTTCACTAGAACAAAAATAGGAATAGAAGAGACCTACACCATTTGGCAACTGGTTAATCACTGGAAAACTTAAGTATATGTCTATAAATAAAGATGGAATCTCACACTGTATACCAAGGAAAGTTCAAAATGATTTAGACATAAAGGATGACATCCTAAGCAATTTAGTGAAATATACAAAGAACTAGATCTAACCAAAGAAGAGATGCATATGTTCAAAGAAAGTAAAATGGATCGTTTTGACAACATAAAATTAAAAAGTTTCTGCACAAGCCAAACGAATACAGCTAAAATTAGATGAAAATTAGAAGACAAACAAGGAACTGGGAAAAGAAATCTTTGAGTTAATTTTCTCTGATGAAGTTCTCATTTGTTTTTCTTGCATTCTCAATTGGATGAGGAAGGAGAGAAGGAGAGAAGTAAAAAGAAAATCAGAACTAAAAATAAGATGAAACTAAAGTAAAATAAAAAGGGAAATGCATGATGATTCTCATCATACTTATCAATACACATGACCTAATGGCTAATCAGTTCAATTATAGACTGTCTAGGGCAGCTGTGTGGCATAGTGGATAGAATGCCAGTCCCGCAGCCTGAAGGAAACGAGTTCAAATTCAGTCTCAGACACCTATTAGTTGTGGGACTCTGGGTAAGTCACTTTACCCTGTTTTCCTGAGTTCCTCATGTATAAAATAAGCTGAAAAAGGAAATGGCAAACCACTCCAGTTATTTTTACTAAGAAAGACCTCAAATCGGGTCACAAAAAGTCGGACATGTCTGAAAATGAGTGAACAACAATAAACGATTATTTCCCATTTTCCTATCACTATTCACCATTTGTAGCACTTAATCAAGCTTATTCCAACAGTTCATCTTCTATGCTATAACTTTTTCATTTTGCTTTATTTGTATTTATTCTTGTGTGTGTGTGTGTGTTGTGTAGAGAGAGATGGGGGAGAGAAGAGAATGATGTAGTGGATAGAAAGCTTAGCCCCTCTGTGTTATGGGCAACTTTCTAAAACTAAAAATTGCAGAGAAAGTACTTTCCTCATCGATGAGATTATTATAATGATAAGGCCAAAAATTCAGTCTCTATACCCATTCTCTCAAAAAAATACCTGGTGTAGCATATATTCTGTACAAACTTTCCCATAGTGGTCTATTTATTAGCTGACACTCTTAGCTAGTCATTTAATTAGCTTTGAGAAATTGCTATTTAGAAGACCAGCAAAAATACTTACTAGGAAGAAGCAATATCATCTAAGTGTTAGTATAAGTATAGTATAAGTATCCAGACCAAGTATTAATCAATAAGTCTAAGGAGAAACTACACTGGGTTGGGAAATTCAATCCAGGAGGGCAATGATGAGATTCTGCTCTTGATTAGATTACTTCATGTTTTCAGCCACTTCTGTGATTCCACTTCAAGGTAAGTAAGGTTGTAACGTTGTAAAAATAAACAATAAAAGACAAGTTCTATCATAAACAGCTGTGTAGAGTTTTCTTGGCATACATACAGTGTGTTTTTATTTTGGCATTTCCTTCCATAGCTCTTTTTACAAATGAGGAACCGAGGCAAACAAGGTTAACTGACTTGCCCAGAGTCACTGAGCTAGGATGTGTCTGAGGCTGGATTTGAATTCAGGTCTTTCTGATGCGAATCACAAAGTTCTATCCACTGCAGTGCCATCTAGCTTTCACCTATGGTGATAGGATACAATCAAAACAAACATAAAGGAAAATAACAATATAAGTACACACACTCATGAATGCATAGGATGTATGTATGAATGTCAATGTTGTTTGTCTTTCATTTTCAAAGAGGACCAATGATATCACAGGAGATGTCTTTACTGCATGCCTCACTCTCTCTTCCTAAATGATTGCAAGAGTCAGGACAACTGGCAATGGACCAGAATACAGCAGGTGACCAATCTCCAAGTGTTCCACCTGCTTCATGGAGACTGAACAAATCATTCTCATCTGGGGTAAGTCTTTAACATGCTTGTGTTAGAAAACTTCTAACTCACCTACAGATTTAAGATTTTTGAGAGTCCCTTAGACAGGAAGGAGATTAAATTAGTCAATACTTAAGGAAATTAATTCAGGCTATTCCTTGGAAGGTCAAATACCGATGCTGAAGCTTAAATACTTTGGCCGCATAATGAGAAGATGATAAGACAAGATGTATGAACAGTGTCATGGAAGCAATGAATAGGAGCTTGGAAGCTATCTGAAGATAGTAGAAGGGTATGGCATGCTATGGGCCATGGGGCTATGAAGAGCCAGACACAGCTAAATGACTGAAGAACAACAACGATAACATATATTTAATCCAGAAAAGTATTTCAGTAGAGTGCTTTAAAAAAAAAGGTTTTTGATGTATATCTAGAGCCTATATTAGATTGCACGCCACCTTAGGGAAGGAGGTGTGAAGGGAGGGGGAGAAAATTTAAAACTCAAAAGCCTATGGAAGTGAATGTTGACAACTAAAAGAATTATTATTTTAAAAAAATTTGTGAATAATTTGTGGAGTTTTGGTCCTTAAAACTTCGAAAGAAGTCTCCTATGAATTCATCAGGACCATAAGTCCCCCCAACCCCCTTTGGTTGTTGGTTCTTTTACAGCTAGATTTATTTCTTTTTCTGAGATGAATTTATTTAGGGTCTTCTTTCTGGTTTTCTGACAGTTTTGGAATTTTATATTTTAGGAAGTATTCTCTACCTTGTATAACATGTTTGATTATTTTTATTTCTTCTGATTTTGCTGTGACGTCACCTTTCTTATTTGCAATTGTATTTTTGGTTTTCTGCTGTCTTGCTTTTAATCAGATTAGCTAAAGGTTTATAATTTATACTTTTTAAATCCTTTCCAAGAACCACCTTTCACCTTTATTTATTGTTTTCATCTTTTATTTCTCCTCCAATATTTAACATATCTTTAAGGCTTATTTTCAGTTTGTTTATTTGATGACTTTCTAACTTTCAAAAACGCATATTCAGTTTATTAATCCTCTTGATTTTCTACTTTGTTAAGACATGTAGGGAATATGTTTGTTTTGGTTTTTTTTGCTCTAAAGCCTGTTTTATTTGTATCTTAGAAATTTAGGTATTTCATTTCATCATTAATATATCTTTTCACACAATTATTATTTTTAGGAGTTGTTCATTGACCACCTCTCCATCAAGCTGCCAATCCTAAATATGGATTTCATTGGTAAATCTCTAGGTAGGTAGGACAAGTCTTTTGCTTGTATTCCCTGAATTAATGACTATTGTTATTGAGTATTTTCCAGTAGGAAATTTAACATGAAGGTAAACTGAGACAAATTTCTGAGAAAGATGACAGTGCAGTAACAGGGTGCTGAACCTATGAATAAAGGATGGGTCAGTGGTACTACCTCTGGTGCAAAGACTCAGAATTGAATATGTGGCTTATTTTTTATAAGCATAGAACAAAAGACAAAAATCATATCATTGATGATGTAATTGACAACATAATGGGGTTGAGTGTTCATGACTGATTTCATTAAAGAAAGTGGCTACCTGGAAAGAAGACCATCTCTCTGTGTCTGTAAGGAGTTCAACACTTAAAATAATTTCGATAAATTTCCATAGGATTAGAATGCTTTATAAGAGTACTGTATTCTAAAGCCAAGCTCAGAGTTTCCTTCAGTTAATGGTGATTCTGCAAAAGCTTAAGCCTTTCGTTTCTAACTCTGAGAAAGACTGAACTTCCGAGCTTCCTCTTCACTTAGGCTTCTGTTTTTACATCAAATACTAATGAAATTGTTATTTAGTATTTAGTCACAACTAATATAAAAATAGGATAAAACTTACAGCATAAAACACTGAGGAAACATAGATTAATATCTGATTTTGACACTGTTTTTCCCTTTTTATTTTTGTTTGGAATATATTTGCTCCCAGTGGTGCTAAGAAATACGTACATTCTTTTCCATTTCCACTTAGAAGATACTCATAAGTCTTATAGCTCTAGTTTCTTTAGCAATTTATTCTAACAACACACCAAATGGGAAATAGGAAAAAGGATAAAAGAATTAGGGAGGGATAAGATGGAAGGTATGGAGTAGTTGGAAGCAAAACAAACACTTAAAGTGGAGATGGGAAAAAGGAGAAGGGGAAATATAAAGGAATACATGGATAGAAATAATTGATGAACTCACCCATAAAAAATAGGAAAAAACAGCTGAATAGATTAGAAACTAGAATCCAAAAAATATGTTTAGAAAATACATACCTCAAACAGAAAGTTACATAGAATTTAAAGAGAGAGCTGGAGAAGAATCTACTACACTTTAGCTAAAGTTAAAAAAAAAAAGGCAGGGGTAGCAATTACGACCTCGGCAAAGTGAAAGCAAAATTAGATCTCATTTAAAGAGACAAATAGGGAAACTATCTTGTACTAAAAGGTATTATATGCAATGAGTTAATGTCAGTACTAAATCTATGTTCAATAAATAGCAGAAGCACCTAAACACTTAAAGGAAAAATTATATGAGTTACAGGAAGATAAAGATAATGAGACTATAATAGTAGGGGTCCTAAATTTATTCCTCTCATATTAACAATACTAATAAATAACAACACTAATCAACAAACAGATCAAAATTAAATCATAGAAAAAATAAATTCATTAAAAAATAATTACAACAATAAAACATCAAAATTTGTGAAATACTGTCAAAATGGTTTTCAGGGGAAAATTTATATCTCTAAGCATTTTCATCAATAAAATAGAGGGAAAGCATATCTACAAACTGGGCAAGCAATTAAAACAACTAAAAAGACTAAAAAACTAAAGATATAAGCACCAAAACAAATCTGAAAAATAAAAAAAGAGAATAAAAAATTGAAAGCAAAAACCCAAAGGAATTTAATAAACAAAAGTAAGAGATTTTTTTTTGCTAAAGCAACAATAACAATAAAATAGTTAAGACATTAACTAATCTAATTTGTAAAACAATAGAAGAAAACCAAATTTACTGTTTTTTTCATTTATGTCCAACTCTTCATGACCTCATTTGGAGTGTTTTTTGGCAAAGATATTAAAATGTTTGCCGTTTCCTTCTCCAGCTTATTTTACAAATAAGGAAACTGTAAACTAGTTAAGTGTCTGTGGCTGGATTTGAACTCGGTAAAATAAGTCTTCCTGACTTCAGGCCCAGAAGAAAGGTACGTTGGCAGTATAAAAATGAATATGTGAATTCAAAACCAAATAAACATGAAATAAAAGAAATTTTAAGGAGCTATTTTGCTTTTTTACACACCAACAAAAAATGAAAATCTAAATGAAATGGAAGAATTCTTTACTCACCAAACTCTAAATTGCCTAGATAAATAAAACAGGAAAGAGAATACTTAAATAACTGAATCTTAGAAAAAAGAAACTTATGCCAGAATTTAAAGAAAATACTGGCATGGAAACTACAGAAACATATCACTAAAATTACATGACCACACAGGATTAATATACCACGAATGCAAGACTTAATGTAGAGTTCAATATCAAAAACAAAACAAAACACTATAAATGTAAATGATACTGGTAACAAAAGTAACAAAAATTATATGATTATGTTAATAGATACAAAAAAGCTATTAATAAATCTAACATCCACTGTTATAAGATTTTGAGTTCCAAATTTTTTTTTCCCCTTCCCTCTCTGCCCCCTCCCCAAGAGGGCAAGCAATCCTCTACTGGTTATACAATCATATTAAATATATTTCCACATTAGTCATGTTGTGAAATAAGAATTACAACAAAAGTGAAAAACCATGAGAAAGAAAAAAAATTATGCTTCCATCTGCATTCAGACACCACAGTTCTTTCTATGGATAGTATTTTCTATCATGGGAACTTTGGAGTTGAATTGTCTCAGATCCTTGCATTGCTGAGAAAATCTAAGTCTATCAAAGTTACTCATTGCATCATATGACTGTTACTGCGTATGACGTTCTCCTGGTTCTGCTCACTTTGCATCAGTTCATACAATTTCTCTAGATTAGAAAGACAACCTGGGTGTGACTCTGTTACGATCTCAAGAGAAAAATGGAATGGGTGGTGAAGAAGAATGCAATATGAGAAGAGTGAAGAGAAAGTAGGGGAAATTATTTCACAACCCTTTATACAACAAGGACTCTGATGAGGGAAGGAGAGGATGACACTTGAACCTCAATGGTTAAAGGAGGAAATACATGTACACACAGATGGGCTGTCTTACCCAGTAAGGAAATATGAGGAAAAAAGCTAAGGGAAAATGAAGAGGAGGGATAGGATGTAAATTACATAAGAAAGACAGTAATCAGAAGCAAAACAAACATAAAAAGGAAGCAGAGAAAATTATTTTAAAAGAGGCAGAAAAAGTTTTTGACAAAATATAATAACCATTCCTGCTAAAACACTATAAAACTTTGGAATGAATAAAAAATTCCTTAAAATGATAAGTAATATCTATCTAAAACTAAAAACAAGCATTATTTGTAAAGGGGTAAAGCAAAGGATGTTCGTTATTACTATTATTATTTAAGACTAGTAACTTTGCTAGATACGGCAATAAAACAAGAAAAAGAAATTGAGAGAATAAGCACAGGCAAAGAAGAAACAAAAATGACACTTTTTGTAAATAATACAATGATTTGAAGAACTATGTATAGTCAACTAAAAAAATCAATACAATATACAACTTCAGCAAAATTTCAGGTTTTGTTTTAAAATAAACCCACATAGATTATGAACATGTTTGTATATTAAGAAAAAACCTATGAAAAGAAATATAAGATATGAATATAAATCACATACAGAGAGATTTATAAAAATTTATAAAATACAATGTAAAATACTTAGACATCTAATTGCCAAGAAGACAGATACAGAAACTAGATAAGCAGAATTACAAAATATTCTCCATATTAATAAAGGCAGTTCTAAATAACTGGAAGTATGTTAATTGCCCATGAGTAAGCTGAGTCAATGTGACAAAAGTGACAATAATACCTAAATTAATTTACTTATTTAGTCTCATATCATCAAACTTTCAAAGAGTTCCTTTATAGAGCCTGAAAAAAATCATATTAAACTTCAACTACAGGAATGAGTGGGATTCGAGACCACTTACCCAAATAAAAACTCAGAGGTATCTCCAGGTAGAAAACAGAAGGTTTGATTCTAGCAAGTCTTGCGCAAGAGTTGGCATCTCCTACCCAGGGCAGACTGGAGTAGTGAGGCAAAGCACAAACAACACCAAGCAGTATATATAGTCTTAGACAAACTACTACAAAAAGTCCCCCTTCCCACCTGTTTGTCTCAATCTCTTTATCCTCCTTGGCTGAGGCAAGAGACCTCACAGTTTATATTTAGAACCCAAGAGATACATTTTACTCAAAACTTGCTTGAGAGCTAGAAGATTACCTTATTTGGTAAAGTTAAGGCACAAAACAAAAGGGGGAGGGTTACAAAACAAGGGAGGGGGGTGGGCAGCTGGTGCACAACCCTCTTCCCCAAAAGTGAAAGTGAAACTTAGGCCCAGCTCATGCTGAAGCCTTACTACATTTTTGGAGCATAGCTTACCTCTTACATGAGAAACTTTCACTTGTCCCATACAGTTACCCCCTCTCATTTCATAGTTGAAAGTTTCTCCCACCAAAACTGGTAAGTTTCTTCAGCTTCCCTATTTGCTATTTCATCAAAATTGGGCTCTCCTTCTTCCTGATTGACTGTCACCCACTTTCGATTCCTTAGCATGATTACTCTAATAGACTCACTGACAGGTTCTTTTGATGTAATCATTCTAGAGAGGGTCTTTTGTACAGTAGTAGTAATTAATGGCACCATGCAAGGGACACACGGGGGAGTAGTATGACTCCACTTACTGCTATCAACAAAAACCATACTTGCTTCCACCAAGATCCCCCAAACCAGGACCACCAGGGAGTATTAAATGAAGAGGGCCAGGTCTGATCTGGAACATGGGCAATCTTTTGAATTTCCTTATTAATATCTCTAATGGTTTATTCCACATCATCTATTTTCATACAACAAGTGGACAGGTTCAGCTTCCCGCAGACACCTCCTTCCCCAGCTAAGAGATAATCCAAGACTAAACTGTGTTGTAAGATAGCTTCCAGGCTTTGGTCTACAAAAACAGACAAGAAGTCAGTAGCCATACCAATTTGAGTAGTAATAATTTCCACCACCACTTGGAGTCTAAGTATTCTGTTAAGCATATACATACATACATACATACATACATACATACATACATATATATATATATATATATATATAATATATAATATATATATATATATAATATATATATATATATATATATATATATATATATATATATATATATTGGGGTCCTGTGACATATCACGTATGAGAGGATAAAACATCCTTAGCTTTGTTTAAATTCATATAATAGTCAGAGTTCTCCAATCATACAGTATCTGTTCCACATCATAGCCAGACTCAGAAATAGTCAGGTGGGAAACATTCCTTTCCAAAGGAAAATAATGGGGAAACTGAGCCAGGAGGATCCCATCCTAGATTAAGGCTAAGATTGTCTCCTTGGCTTTTCCCCAAATAAATCACATTTCCTCTAAGCAGAACTCCATCTGTTCTTGTGGCATTTCTCTCAGATACTGATTTAATGCAGACAATTATATCCAAATTCAAACTGAAAACAAAATTCGTTATAGTCCCAAGAGCCTTTTTCCTCAAACAGCAAGTCTCACTAATCACAGCTTAAAGCCAGATAGAGTTACTTTTACTCTCATGGAGTTGCAATAAGCAATAAGGATTTACCAGGATTCACATACATAGATCTCACTTTACATCTTTCCTTCTCAAATTTAAACTTGGCCTGGTATAAAAGCCAATTATCAAAAATCATTTGTATCTACTGTACATAAACTTGCAACTTCCCAGCAAACTAAGTTCATTGTCTGGGAACTGCATAATCCTAACAAGTTCTCTTCTCAGGGCAGATAACTTTGCCTCCTTTCTTCATAAAGTCTCTCAAAAATATGTACTACTCCCCAGGCACACTTTAAATCAGTGTAAATGTTGCCCTCTTTCCCCTTTAATAATTTTAATGCCCGATTTAAGGCATATAGTTCACATATTAAATGTCCCAGATATTTCACCTCTCGTTCCACGAATTGTAATTTATGTTTGGAAATCCTCAAACCTTCTGATCCCAAATAGTTTATCAATTTGATCGAAGCCTCACTGGTTTCTATTCTCTCATTACCGGTCACTAGCAAATCATCTACATATTGTAATACCTGTGTCCCAAGGGGAGATCTAAACCCTTCCAGGATTCTCTCAAGAACTTGTCCAAACAAATTTGGTGATTCAGTATACCCCTGGGGCAGGACACACCACCTATACTGCTGCTTCCTCCAGTCTCAGGATCCTCCCACTCAAAGGCAAAGACATCCCTACTACCAGGGTCTAAGGGACAGGCCCAGAATGCATCTTTTAAATCAATTACACTGAATCACCTACTGTCTTCATCTACTCTTCCCAAAATCGTGTAGCAGTCAGGGACCACTGGGTGGGATGGTAATACAACCTTGTTAACTTCCCTTAAATCTTGGACTACTCTATATGTTCTATCCCTTTTCCGGACTGGCAAGATGGGGGTATTGAAGGGGGAAATACAGGGTTCAAGAAGTCCCCCTTCCAACAGCCCCTGAATCACCAGTCTGAGTCCTCTCCTCTCCTCTAGAGATACAGGATACTGTTTTACTCACATCACTGTAGCGGGTTCCCTCAATTTGATCTTAAGAGGGTTTATATTAACCCTCCCCCTGTTGGTTTCCAGGGACCTTGGCAAGTTTCCAACCAAAGGAGTAATTGCCTTGTGCCCCTTCTTTTCACACACAAATCAGCAATTAACAATTCTAGGTTTTAGCATTAAAACACTAAATGCAAAATTTGGAAATTTTATGCTTTCTTCAATTACAATACTTTAAAAGAAAATGTTACAAAACAGGATCATATAGAATGCCCCAACAGCCAGATTCATTCCTTTTTCTCTTTTCCCTGAAGGCACAGTTAATTTAACATTCCAGATTATAAAAGAAATTGCCCTTCCAGCAACATAACTAATACAATTGAAAACAGACTCAATAAAAAAAAATCTTTCTTTCTTTCTAGACCCCTTCATCAGATTCAACAGTCTTTTGGGGCCACATAATTGATAAATTTCTTAATGCCAAATAACGATAGGTGCTCTCAAAATTATACAAATACACATTTCTAAATTCAATACCCATGGCCCGTTATAAAGGGATATTATCCACATTCATGTCCACATTTTCTTGCGAAAGCTTTACAAACAGTTTAGAATCACCTATTATAATCAGGTCAGTTTAAAAATGTACTGGGTCAGTATTCTGACTACTTCTTTTTGCTTTCCAACAATAACCAATCTCTTTACCATAGTCAGTATCCATATTAGATCTAATAGAACCCACCTACGGATCTAGCCTGAAAGGTGGATGGACATAATTCCTTCCATCTCCCCATAACTTTATCTATTGGTCTTTAAATTAGGCAAAAAAATAAAAGGACTTTATTTTTCCATCTTTCTACTTCAAACAGACGACTTCCTCACACCTTCTCAACTTGCTTAAACCATCTAAAGCTATTCAGCTTTCTTCTTGCAAATCTGAAGGGAGATAATTGAATAGGGCTCTCCCTCCCTCTCTCTTCCCAAACTGATTGTGTTCTGGTACACAAAAACTTCTCTCTTTTATGAGAGGCAGAAAAGATTAAGTGCTACCTCTCTCTCTGATCTGAGGGGAAAAGGTTCCCTTTTTCTCTCTCTGTCTCCCTACTCAAATTTGGCCAGAATTAGAATGCAGAGAGAGAGAGAGAGAGAGAGAGAGAGAGAGAGAGAGAGAGAGAGAGAGAGAAATTATTATTGTTTTCCCAAAGGTTTCAAAACCTTCTTACTTTCAAAACCCTCTAGTCACACTGTGCAAATAAATTATACCTTCCTTGAACTTTCGACACATACTCCCTCTCCTACAAGCTTAAACTTTCTTGCCTTTCTTTTTAATGGACTTTGATTAAAGTCCCCTTAAAACTGCACATATCTTATTGCTTTCTAATTCTGACCTGACACTTCGAAAATCCTTCTCAACTTGCCTTTTTACCAATCATATAACCTAAATAATAAAGTATTTCTCTCTCTGTCTCTCTCCCATCCAGCCCCACCCCTCTGAAGCTGCTGTTATCAGTGAGTGAGAGGGGAGAGAAAGAAAGCCACACTCCAGAGTCCAGCTGCAGCAATCGGAATGCTTTTCCTGCCAATCTTTTACTATCAAACACTGTTAACCCTACACTGATTCACACCATGCACAGACACAAACACAAAAAAGAAAATAGACATACAAAAACCCTCCACCCTGTAGAATTCTCAAATCATCAAATCATCCTTAATTATTTTCTTTCTATCTTTTCCTCTATATTTTGGTAGTCCATTCCAATTCTGCAATCTATTGCTTAAAGGACTTTCTATAGGTACCTCACATTTGTGCTCCAACTGCGCAGATTTAGATTTCCCCTTTCCCATTCTTAGGGAACATCTAGGCCCTCACCTAGGGAATTTACAGGAGCTGTCACCAAACTCCCTGAGTCTAAAGATAGACCCAACCAAATTACCGAGGAGGGTCCCCCACTCCTCACCAGTCACCCATGAGGCTTTCTCAGTGGCATCCTTCCAATGAGTTATCTATTCCACAATTTGAACAGGCCTGGACTCCGCCCAAACTAGAGTCCATCCTAAATAGCCTTCACCCCTTGCCGACTACCTCCAGACCATTGAGTGCTTACCTCTGGGCTGCACATGTACAACTTACGTGACTGCTCTCAGCCACCGGCTGGCTGGAATTTCTCAGTTTCGTCCCTAATCGTCGGAGCCCTAACAAACCTTCTGTTTCTCTGAGTCACTCCCTTCGGGTGTATTTCAATGACTGGGTGGTAACCTCCGTCCAGGGCTCAAGACCTCTGAGAAATCTCAGATGTACATTCAGTCTTGACCTCGGCAAGGGAAGCCCCCACCCTAATCAAAGAAAATCCTGGGATGAGCCCCCACTGAGTAGGATTCGAGACCACTTACCCAAATAAAAACTCAGAGGTATCTCCAGGTAGAAAACAGAAGGTTTGATTCTAGCAAGTCTCTCGCGAGAGTTGGGCATCTCCTACCCAGGGCAGACTGGAGTAGTGAGGCAAAGCACAAACAACACCAAGCAGTATATTTAGTCTTAGACAAACCACTCCAGAAAGCTCCCCTTTCCCCCTGTTTGTCTCAATCTCTTTATCCTCCTTGGCTGAGGCAAGAGACCTCACAGTCTATATTTAGAACCCAAGAGATATGTTTTACTCAAAACTTGCTTGAGAGCTAGAAGATTACCTTATTTGGTAAAATTAAGGCACAAAGCAAAAGAGGGGGGGGTTACAAAACAAGGGAGGGGGGTGGGCAGCTGGTGCACAACCCCCTTCCCCAAAAACGAAAGTGAAACTTAGGCCCAGCTCATGCTGAAGCCTTACTACATTTTTGGAGCATAGCTTACCTCTTACATGAGAAAAACTTTCACTTGTCCCATACAGGAATATAAGGTCAAGTACTTACTTCAAAGGACTTATAAAACAAAACAACAATGGGAAGGAAGAGGGCATAGATTTCAAACTAGGTATAATAATCGAAACAATTTGGTTCTGCATGATGTTCATCAGTGCAAGAGACCATGCCCTAAATATGTAAAATAAGCAAAATAACCCAGTTTTTAATCAACCGGAGATACCAGCTATTGGGGCAAGAAATCACCATTCAACAAAAACTATAGGGAAAATTGGGAAGTAGTCTGGAAGAAACTATGTATAAACCAATATCACATACCAAATAGTAGCTAACATTTATATAGAGCTCAAAGCACTTCACAATTATTTCATCTGAGCCTCCTCCTACTGTTGTAGCATTATTGCCCCCATTTTTCAAGGGAGGAAATTGAGGCAAAAAGTTATGAAGTGCCATACCAAGGGTCACATAACTAGAATATATCTAAAGATAGAGTTAAACTCAAGTTTTCTTGATTCCAGGTCTATCCACTA
Organism: Phascolarctos cinereus; assembly: GCF_003287225.1. NCBI lineage: Eukaryota > Metazoa > Chordata > Mammalia > Diprotodontia > Phascolarctidae > Phascolarctos > Phascolarctos cinereus. The sequence continues at coordinate 232,406 of NW_027555378.1, forward strand.
AGTTACTCAATTGCCTTTATGAACTCAATGAACTCAAGTGTGACATAATAAATTAGTGAAGTGTGGAAAAAATTACTTGTCAGATTTATGGATAAAGGGAGAATTCATGACTAATCAAGAAATAAAATAAAATGTACTGTTTTGATTACATAAAAAGTTTTTGCACAAACACAACTTAAAATTTGAAAAAAAAAAGCAGAAAACTGGTGAACAAAAGTTTGTATTAAGTTCCTTGATAAAGGTTTCATTTCTTAGGTATTATTTATTTATTTATTTATTTTATTTTATTTTATTATTTACAAGAATAAGTGCCATTCCCTCATTGACAAATGGTTGAAGAAAGTGAATAGGCAGTTTTCAGAATAAGAAATCAAAGCTATCAATATCCTTATGAAAAATGGCCTAAATCAGAAATGGTTAGAGAAATGCATATTAAAACATTTCTGAGGTTCTAATTCATACCAATGTAATAAACAAACAAAAAAAGGAAATGACAAATGTTGGAAGAGCTGTTGGAAAACACTAATGCATTGTTGGTAGAGCTCTGAATTAATCCACAAATAATTTTGCTGTTATTCAGTTGTTTTTCAGTTGTGTCTGGTTCTTTGTGATGCCATTTGGGGTTTTCTTGGCAGACATACTAGAGTGGTTTGCCATTTCCTTCACCAGCTCATTTACAGATGAGGAAACTGAGTCAAACAGGGTTAAGTTACTTGCCCAGGATCACACTGCTAGGAAGTGTCTGAGAAAACATTAGAACTCAGGTCCTTCTGACTCCAGGCCTGGGGCTCTATCCGCTGCCAAGCAACTGACTGTGTAGTGGGACAAACTGTTACATTAACGTAATGGGATTTGTTGTTATTTAGTTATACTAATCATGTTCAACTCTTCATGACCACTCTCTACTGTGTTTAGATTCACAATGTGGGAGGCAAAAGCAATAGTTTAAAGAGAATTTCCTTTCTTTAATCCAATTAATAAATATTTAATTAATTGAACATGGAAGTGGAAAATGTGTGTGTGATGGCAAAGTCAAGGATACGATCATCCTTGTGTGTAGCTGAAGTGTGATAAAGGAGTAGATAATAGGAAATGATTAATTAAAGTTAATCAAAGTTCATTTTTAAGTGCCAATTATGTGTCAAGCACTGTGTTTGGCATTTACAGTACTGCAAAAACGGGAAAGAAAACACAGTAAGACTGTTTTCTTCTGCTCAAGTTTCTACTCCGATTATTCCTTCCGTTCTCTAGAGTCTAAATGCCCTCATTTTATAGATGGACAAACTGAATTTCAGAGAGTTAATGTCAGAGATTCGATTTAAAATTGTCTCATCTCAAACCTAGTAATGCTTCTGGCCTCTAAGATTGTGGGATACAGATACAAGCATACTTTCCTTCTTTGTTTGGTTAATGGTGTTATTATATTAATAGCTTAAAGAATTTAATATAATGGTTACTGAGCATTAATGAATTAATAAAAGAGGTATGAAAAATCTGAGGAGTTAGGCCTTAGAAACAATTACTAATTCTGTGAAGTTAACTTGGGCTGATTTTATCTACGTGGATAATTTACTAAGAGTGTAATGAAAAAATTGCGTCCCATTTCTCAAGGAACTCACATTTGAATGGGGAAGACAGACAAATAACTATGTACAGAGTGTAAAGGGAAGGTTAATTATAGAGGGAAGGGGCAAAGACACACACATTCCATTAGGTTTTTAGTAAATATTTAGGGTGGGAAGCGACCTGAGAAAGGAATAAAAGTGTGGCTATTATTAGAAGCAAGGTGATATTAAAATATAAAAAGGGAACATTTGGCAGAAAATTTGCTATATAGAGTGAAAGTAACTGAGCAATCTAGAGGATAATACCAAAGTTTCAAGCCTCAGATGTGATAGTAAAGGAGGATTAGGGCAGAAGCTGAGTGGATAGGCACTAGGGCAAGAGCAGGTAAAAAAACTACAAATGTCATCTACTGAAACTTTGATTAAAATACTGTGTCCAGTGTTAGGTACTACATCTTAGGAAAGATATTGGCAAGTTAGTAAATGTTCAGGAAATGAGAACCAAAACAATGAAAAGCTTTGAGATCGTACCACATGAGGACTAGTCAAAGAAACTGGGTATGGTCAGTCAAATGAAGAGACTCGGGTCTAAGTCTTATTACCTTTTCTCCACCTCAATAAATTGTAGAGGCTCTAGGATTAAACACAAAATATTTTGTTTGAATTTCAAAGCTCTTCACAATCTGGCTCCTTCCTACATTTATCAATCTTTTTATTCTTTTTTTTTTTTAACATTTTCGGAGAAGCAATCAGGGTTAAGTGACTTGCCCAGGATCACACAACTAGTATGTGTCAAATGTCTGAGGCCAGATTTGAATTCAGGTCTTCCTGACTCCAAGGCCAAAGCTCTACTCACTGTGCCACCTAGCTGCTCCATCCTTTTTATTCTTCATTCCCTTCCAACTACTCTTCAACAGTCACCTGCTTCCTGGCTGTTCCTCATTTCAGGAACTACATGAATACAATCAACAAAACATTTCACACAAATGAAGACATCTCAATAACTGGAGAAATTATTAACAACTTATGAGTAGTCCAAGCCAACGTAAAAAAATGGCAATACTACACATCTTGATATAAAGTTACCATGAGTTCTTGAAGATGCCAGTGAATTAAGTATACTTAATTCTCAATATACCATATATATATATATATATATATATATATATATATATATATATATATATGTACAATATATACTAATACTCAAAGGACAGGAAGTATCAGGACAAGGGAATAAGAAAAGATGTTCAGGGACAGCATTTGAATTTACCATTAGCAGGTATCCCAGATTGGAGCTAAGGCTTCCCAATTTAAGGAGGCTGAAGGTACCATTCCCAGAAGTCTGTGCAACACTTTAAAACAGAGGGGTCAAAAAGTGAGGAAGGAAAGAAGATATAAAGCTACTGGAAACATGAGAAAGACTGAAAGACTAAAATCCCATACCAAAAATTTCAGTGTAAACCCACCCACATGTAAACAACAGAGCCTCAAAGACAGAAGGTAAAATGAACAAAATTCAAAAAGAGATCAGAACAGAATAAATAATGAAGGCAACTGATCCAAAATTCCCAAAGTAAAAACAATTCCATGGACTCTCAGAAATCATGGAAAAACAGCAATAAAGTACGATGTATCAGTTGTTTTCAAAAAATCAGGAGCTGCAATGCTATAAAAACAAAGCAAAAATTAAAATATATTTGTTGAGGGCCAGAGCTGAAGAGTCTAATATGGGATATGGAATTTGGGTCAGAGCTTGACTCTTTCCTTTTCCTACCCTTAAAGGGCTCACTTATTCAGAATATTTGGCTCACCAATATCCTGTGCCTGGGAGGTGTTAGAACACTCTGACCCTTGAACCTTGATGGCAAGCAGATGTGAACAATTAAGGATGAGCATAAGGGCTGGGATTAGTGATGTAAGAATGGTGGGAACACCTCGGGGGTGATTGTTAGCTTTCGCTATTAAAACTGGACCCTCAGAATAATAAATGGCTCAGTCTTTCACTGACCCACCTGGCCCACGTTTCTTCATTGCACACTCCTCTGTTTAATGCAACACTTAGTGGAGGACGACAAGTGGTGCCTGAACAGGGACATGAAGGAAGGTATGAGGGGAGTGGCTCTCTTGGGACTCCAGAGAATAAAAAAGAAAAAAAAAGCCTTGGTAGCTCAACGCTGTGGAAACAAGGTAAGAGAGTGACCGTCACAAAATACAATTCCTTAGCAGTTCTAGGGCTAAGGGGACACCAGGCAAGTGGGATATAGGAAAAGAAAAGAGAAGGGCTCGCTAACAGGAGCATAAGAAAAGAAAAGAGAAAGGTCTCGAGCATAAGAATAGTGTCGCTTTGGAACAGCCACATGCACTTACTTTTCGGTTTTGGGAGGCGCACCTGGAATCGAAAGTATGGGTCAAACACAAAGCTGAAGCAAAGACAGAAAATATTATCTACAACTTTTCAAGGAAATAGTGAAAGAAAGAGTTTTATTTATTACAGATGCTCAGTTACAGGAGTTTTTGGAATGTGTAGAAACATGCTGCCTGTGGTTCCCTCCAGAAGGAACAATAGACTTAGAAACATGGGAAATGGTGGGGCGACAAATGAGTGAGTACCGTGGGGAAGTAGGTCCAGGTGCATTCTACCTTCATCACCACCACAGACCCCACCTTCATCAAAAGTACTTAAGGCACATGTTGGGGCAGGATCAGGGGAAGAAGAAGAGACCTTTAAACCCCCAGTGGGGCCCGCTCCGGCCCCGACAAACAATAGGAGCTGTGTTATCTCTTCTGCAACCCAGGCCAGCTCCTACTCAACAATAAACACAGCAGTAGATCTTATACATGCAAGAGGTGAGCGAGATGCATCAAAAGATTATACAATAGTTACAAGAGTTAAAGACTAACAGTATTCACTGAGTTTCACAGGGAGAACCACTGCTGTAGAGGTACTGACTGATAAAGTGTAGAAACATTCAGCTGTTCTGTCTCTCACCTATTCATGTTGTAATCTATCTTTCTTCCCTGGTTAGGGATTGTTATCTGTAGCATTCTATTGATATTCAACTTGGAGAAGAGGTTTCCAACAATAAAAGTATTCAGGGTAGATGTGGGGGTGGAATTGGAGGAAGAAGAAGAGATGAATTAAGTATTTGAAGAAAAGCTTAAAATTGTAGAAGAAGAGGTTATACATGCAAGACCTATCACACCTTCCACACCATTAAGACCCCCACCCTCATATGGATCAGGCTCATATAGAGAAGATAATGAGGAAACAAATAAAAATCAAAAAAGCCATAAAAAACATTGTAAAGGGTTATTAGAAGAAGCAATCATAAAAGCAGAGGAAAAAGGAGAGGAAGTACCCATGGAATTAAAATTAGCTGTGCCAAAAACCATGCTATTTCCAGTACACAAAGAGGAAGATATAAATAACCCAGGTACAAAAATCAGAGTTCATAGACAGTTCGAATTTAAATTGTTAAAGGAATTAAAACAGGCTTCAGTTAATTACGGACCTAATTGTCCCTATGTACAAACATTGTTGGACTCAGTATACAATAGAGCATTAGCCCCATATGATTGGTGTTCTATAGTAAAAACATGTCTTGATCCTGGAGATTATTTCATATGGAAGTCAGAATACTTTGAGCAATGCCAAGAACAAGTAAAATATAACAACAGAACAGGAGTTCCTATTTCTTTCGAACAATTAACAGGAACAGGAAGATACATAGAATTGCAGGAACAATTTCAATTTCCCCTTCAAATGCCTCAGAATAATGATAATAGCCAATTCATGTTAAAGGCTTTCTAACAAGCCTCCAATTCCCTCTCTCTGTGTCATTAAGTGCCCACTACGTCATTCAGCCAGAGACTTCTGGGGGCTGCAGCTAGGGAAGCAACAAATTGCAAAACTCCTTTCCCTGTGGGTCTAGGCCTGGCCAGCCTGGACTTACAGTGGGAAGTTAGATACAGGTAAAAAACATCTTAGCAGATTCTGGAGGTTTTGCTATTAATCATTAAGAAATTGGGAAATTGTTCATTTGGGCACTGTTGGAGAAAACTTCTGAGACTGGGGGTAATTCCAGAAAGCTTTACAGGGAGGTAACCTTAATATGACTATAGGAGAAACGATCCAGAGATGTCAGGATATAGGAACCACACATTTTCAGGCACAAGTGATGGCAGCAGCATTTAGTAATACTTCAAGGACTCAACGAATATTAAAATGCTCTAATTGTGGGAACCAGGTCACATAAAAAGAAAATGTAAGACACACAAAAGGACACCACAAAATGTTCCCAGTATGCCCTGTCCCAAATGTTGCTGTGGTAATCAGTGGGTTTCTCAATGTAGATCTTTTAAGAGGAACAGAAGGGTTTGGAAGTACAGAGATGTTTTGGCATAGAGCTATGACAGATGCCAGACCTACATTAAAAACAGAAGTACAGGGAAGAGAGTATGAAGGGTTAATAGACACAGGGGCTGCCAAATTAGTCATTGGCATACGGGTCTGGCTTAGGGAATGGCTATTGAATCAAGGGAATGTAGTATTGCAAGGCATAGGAGAAATAGCTGCGCCGGCTCAGAGTGTGCCGTGGCTCACTTGGAAAGTGGAAGGACAGCAAGGAAAATTTCGACCATATGTGTTATCACACATTCCTTGTTGCCTTTGGGGAAGAGATTTACTGAAACATGTGAATGTCACTATAAATAGTAAGAATTTTTGTAGAGGTCACAGCTGAAGGTAAAAGAACAGTAAAAGTTCCAAAAATAACTTGGAAAGAAGGGCCTCCCCATATGGTAGACCAGTGACTGCTTAATCTAGAAAAAATCAGGCTCTCAACAGATAGCAGAAACAAATAGCTGCAGGACGTATAGAACCATTCACGTCCCTGGAACTCTCCAATATTTGCCATTAAAAAGAAGTCAGGAAAGTGAAGGATATTGAAGATCTCAAACAATAAATCATGGCATGGAAGAACATATTAAGAAACCTTTGGAACTTAGAAAAGTATTGACCAGTTATAGATAAATAGTTTAAGCAGCCAGAAGGTGCATCTTTGTAAAGAATTGATTAAAGTAGACCAACTAAAAGCAGCTGGAAAAAGAGAATTGTTATTGGATACCACATACAGGGACTTTTAAATACCCAAAGGTTGAATTTAGATGTCATGAAAATAATATTATAGCACTAGAAGATACAATACAGTCCAGAACAGGGATCCCTATTACTATGGAATGCTTGACAGGAAAAGAGATCAAAAAAACTTTTAACAACAAAATAAGAGGTACAGACAGCTTAGGTTTTTCCTTAAAAACATGATTTTCAAAAGGTAATTCACTTGTATATAGATATTTTTCCTTCTTTTAATGGGGAGAGAAAACAGTAGGAAAAGACCTTCATAACAACAGATTTGGAAAGGTTTCTTTCGTAAGAACTCATTCATAGCTAAGATGGAATTCTCCTTTGTTCTCTCTATTCCTAGTCTTTACATACTTCATATCATCACTGTATATTTCACAAAGTAGAAGGGAAAAGCAGCTTTCAAAACGTTATTACTAACAACTGGTGGAGGTATAAGCAAAAAAGTTAGGATCTGGTTATGGTTCTTATAGTGTGTACCTTGTCATGAGGTGGAAAAAAATATTTGAGTTATTTGTCCACTCTTACAGATTATTTCACCCTCCAAGAAAGCAAGATCACATATAATTGCCAATCTCAGCTAATTAAGATGCTCTATATTAGAGTAACATGAGTGGCACAACTTAAGATTGAGGGGTATTGGGAAAGCTGTATAGGAAACCTCATGCTTTCTCCTGTTCCTGAATCTGTTGAGTTTTGACCGTTCAGAAGCATATATTTTTTTCAAAAGGAAAAAAAGCCTTATAGGAAAGTTTATTATGTAACCCTAAATGTATTTCCAGAGCATATACAGAGCTGCAAGAACAGTTACAATTGGTCTACCCAAGAGGAAAAAATGAATGTTTCAGATGCTGCTTTGATTCTATAAACAGCCAGGGCCCCACACCCATTTGTTCACCAACATTTTTAGAGAGGTGGAAAGTTCAAGCAGCTGAAATGAATGATGATGAAGTAGATAATGAAATTGTACTTAGACTACCACCAATTGTTAACAAGAAAGTAACACCATTGATTCAGACTCCACAATAATCACTGTGCTTGATCTTATACATGCTACCTCTGGCAGCACAGGATTGGATTTAAGCTCTATTACACCTAAGGAAATCTATAATGAAGTAGTTTCCATTCCCACAGGTGTATACAGTCTACTTCCTCCTAGAACTGTAGGACTTATACTGGGTAGAAACTCACAATCACTTCGTTACCTCATGGTTATGTTGGGAGAATAAGAGTAAAGCTATATGCTTTTCCTGCTACTTCTACAGCTGTTTCTACTCCATTATCATCAGTTTTTGCAGAGCTTCCTTTGTCCTTAAAGTGGTATCTAGCTCAGCTCCTTTTGTAATTACTGCCGGGCCTGCTACCAGTCTTCCTGGTCTGAATAATCCTATTCCATCAGTCTTGAAAAATCAAAGATCATTTTGCTCAAGTAAAGCTTGTTTAGGAACAAGATGGTAACATTTCATAATGCCTATCCAGAACTTCTCGGGTTTTTTTTTCCTTCTGAATGTGGCTGTGGGAGAAAAACTTATGAAAGCTGCTTTTTGCCTAATTTTTGCCTAAACATTCTTCTGATTAACGGGACACATCAGGCAGTGTATATGAAATGACTCAGCATTTGAATGATATCAAAGAACACCTTCATGTAGTAAAGAGGGATATTGAACATTTAATACAGCGAAATATGCCATCAAATGAAAGAGCAAAATGCCCAGAACTATCAGCATTTCCATCTTATTTAATCTACAACACACTTTTTAATGTTTGTAGCATTACAGATGATGTTATTCATTGGTTGGGACTCAGCAGGCAGCTACACCTACACCCCAAAGATCTTCCACTCCAGACATGGCCATATTCTCGAATCTTTCATCACCTTCCTTGCCAGCACAATCTCCTTTAGCCACACCTGCATCATCATCAATAGCACTATCAGTTAGCTGTGGTCTCTTTTGCATGGCCCCCACCCAGGTAATACAGAACTGCAAATTCCAGCTACCCCTGTTGTTAAAAGTAGCAGCAACAGAAAATGAAGAACGAAAGACTGAAAAGAGTCGTGTGGAAGGACCCAAAACACAATCATTGGTTTAGGCCAGAAAAATCGCTAACCTGGGGGTGGGGGTATGCTTCTATCTTTCCAGATGGCTCAGAAGGGCCAATGTGGGTTCCTGAATGGAGCCTCCGAGTCTGTGCTCGAAGTGACCCAGAAACTCCAGACACTCGGATTGCAAAACCAGCACAGAGATAAAAGAATAAGAAGGGAGCATCCGAGACAACGGAGGAGGACAACAAAGACAGAGGATGCTGCTGCTGTAGTTGACCACTCTGGAGGCAAAAGACTGTGCAGCTTTGGACATATGTTAATAATCCTCCATGGTCTAGACTACTTAATTGGGAGGATAAATTGACTGGCATTGTGCCTGTAGGACAAGCAGCAGCATTTTTGGAAAAGGAGAGTTATGTTTGCATTGCTTACCATCTTGCAGGGATTAAAGGAATGGAAGATGTTATGGGAAACATTGTGTTGAGCGGGAAAATGTTACCTATTCTACGTTAGTGTCTCCTATGGGGGTGGTATGGAATATATCTATGTCTTTTGAATCTATTGGAGATGAATTTAGATCCATATAATTCTGGTGTTGTTGGATGGAAAATCATTTGGAAGGTACTTTTGCTTCTGATTTGACATGCTTACTCAACAGCTTCATTGTGCTATTTGGGGTATTGTAGCCCTTGTATCACTTATTGCCTCATCAATGTCATTTGCAACTGATTTAAGCTTGGAATGTATCATTGGCGTAGTGTTGAATTTATTGGAGATCTTTGATTCTGATTTGTCTTTTGCTAACAGTCATTTCCCAGGGACTCAACCCCAGAACCTAGCTCGAGAAATTTTGGAAAATTGGGCATAACCAATATATTTGATAAATGTACCTGCTTTACTATTTCATCTGTTTTCATGCATTGCTTGTTATATCTCATTATTGCTTGTTATATTCTACGGCAATAAGTAACGCATGGGTCAAATCTTTGGGGTACATATGTTCATCACTTTAAGTCAATTTCGAAAACAAAAAAGGGGAGTTGTTGAGGGCCAGGGCTGAAGAGTCTAATATAGGATAAGGAATTTAGGTCAGAGCTTGACTCTTTGCTTTCCTACCCTTAAAGGGCTCACTTATTCAGAATATTTGGCTCACCAATATCCTGTGCCTGGGAGGTGTTAGAACACTCTGACCATTGAACCTTGATGGCAAGCAGGTGTGAACAATTAAGGATGCACATCGGGACTGGGATTAGTCATGTAAGAACAGTGGGAATGCCTCTGGGATGATTGTTAGCTTTCACTATTAAAACTGGACCCTCAGAATAATAAATGGCTCAGTCTTTCACTGACCCACCTGGCCTACGTTTCCTCACTGCACACTCCTGTGTTTGATGCAACACTTAGTCGCGGGCGACATATATTTATATGTAAAGAGGTATAAATTTTAAATGTTGTTTGTCCTTCCTTTTAAAAAGGACCAATGACATCATGGGGTGATGTTCTAACTTGCCGTGAAGTAGAGGCAAGATTACACAGTCATCAAAGTCAAGATGACTAGCGATGGCCCAGGATGCAATATATGTCGTTGCTGTTTGATCAAGCTCTAAGCACTATGTCGGCCACCTTCATAGCTGTTGTGACAAACTGTTCTCATCCATCCATTTTACCAGGGGAAGTCTTCACATGCTTGGGGTAGACATCCCCTTAACTCAGTGACGGTTTTGGGACCCTTTAACCTGGTTTAGCCAGTCTGCCCAGGAGACCAGAAAAAGATGAATTAATCAGTCCTCTTAAATAGGGAAACTACATTGTGATTAAAGAGACTATAGACAATGAACAATAACAACAGTATAATGATGAAATTCATAAAGGAAATGTAAGCTAACTTTTCATAGAATATTTTTAGTATCATAATTGCACACTTTAATGTTGCTCTCACAAACTGGTTAAACATAAAAGATAAAAAAGAAAATGCAGAACTAAATCACTGGAAAAGCTACTTCTGAAAGAATTAGCAATCTTCTAAATTTAAATGGAAACATTAATGAAAATACCTCTTTTACAACGTACACATTATTAGTGAACTTTAATTCAATAAAAATAGTAATTAATAAAAGGAACAAAAGCAAAAGACAGGATTGGCAGAAGCTCAGTTCTCGACCGGCTTTCTGCTGGAAACTACCAGCACAGCCAAGGAAAACATGCCTTGCCAATACTCAGCGTTGACAACAGAGCAAAAAAAATAACTGTCTGGTATAGCTCATCAAATTATTGCTCCGGGCAAGAGAATCTTGGCAGCAGATGAGTCCACTGGTAGCACTGCAAAGCCACTGCAGTCCATTGGAGCTGAGAACACAGAGGAAAATCATCACCTTTGTAGGGCATTACTTCTGACAGCAAATGATCGAGTGAACTCCTGCATTGGAGGTGTTATCTTTTTCCATGAGACACTTCACCAGAAAGCCGATGGTAGTCGTCCCTTCCCCAATGTCATAAAGGCAAAGGGTGGCATTGTGGGCATCAAGGTGGACAAAGGTAAAGTGTCCCTGGTAGGGACCAAGGTCTGGAAGAGTTGAGTGAGCCCCGTGTCTAGTAAAAGAATAATGGAGTTGACTGCCAAGTGGTACTGTGTACTGAAGATTGGGGATAATACACCTTTCCCACTTGCCATCATGGAGAATGCCAATGTGCTAGCCTGATATGCCAGCAGAATGGCATTGTCTCCATTGTGGAGCCAGAGATCCTTCCTGATGGAGAACGTGATTTGAAGTGTCATCAGTATGTCACTGAGAAGGGACTGACTGCTGTCTACAAAGCTCTGAGTGGCCACCATGTCTATCTGGCAGGGACCTTGCTGAAGTCTAACATGTATCACCCCTGTACCCAGAAGTGTTCACATGAGATTGCAGTGGCCACTGTCATTGTCCTTTGCCAGACTGTGCCTCTTGCAGTCACTGTAACCACCTTCCTATCTGGGGGTCAGAGAGAAGAAGATGCCTCCATCAACCTCAATGTCATCAACACCTACCCCTTGCACATGCCATGGACCCTGACCTTTTATTATGGCCAAGCTTTGCAGGCATCTGCCCTCAAGACTTGGGGTGGAAAGAAAGAAAATGTCCAGGCTGCCAAGAGGAATATATTAAGCGGGCCACCCCTAATAGCCAAGCTGCTCAAGGCAAGTATACTCCAAGTGGAAAGTCAGGAGGGGCAGCCAGTGAGTCTCTCTTTGTCTCTAACCATGCCTACTAAGTAAGTCAAGGCCTTCCACCTTGGTATGCCCTAACACTCCAGGCCAACCCTCACAGTCTACAAAAAGGCTGAGATCCCAGAGCTATGTGCTGACCTCTCCCATCACTCCTTACTTTGTGTGGTGTTGTTGCTCTCTGGCGAATCTAGTGACCCCTCCTCAGCCCACTTCTTCCAATAAACAACTAACAAAAACAAAAACAAAAAGACACAGGATTAAAAAGTGGCTTACTTATGATATCCTGACTAATGAATGGTCCAAATTACAGAAACATAATAACAGTTAAAGCAGTCTTTAAAGGAAAAATTATATGTCCGAAAACATATATGTTAACAAAATTTTTGTAAACACAACACTAATGAACTGGGTTCACAAGTTGAAAAAAAACTAGGAAATTTAAAAAAATTAAAAAGCAAATATGCGCAAAGGAAACATTAAAGGAGAAATAGATTTTTTTAAAAAAAGAAACAATGTAACTACATAAGAAATAAAAGTAGAGTTAGAAAATACTTGAAATCTTATAAACCCTTTAAATTTTTAAAATTAATTTATTTTTAGTTTTCAACATTCACTTCCATAAGCTTTTGTGTTTTAAATTTTCTCCCTCCCTCTCCTCTCTCCTTAATTCCACAAAACTAGTCATCCTCCCAAGTCACCCAGATTTAAACTAAGTGTCACCTTTTGCTCTTCCATTTCTCACCCTACCTTGCTATATTCAATGTTTTGCTAAATCTACCTAAATAAATTCTATTTTCCTATATAAATCACATCTCTTGCAGATAGAAGTTTTTATCAAATACCGTTACAACGCTGATGAAGGCTCTCATTATCTCACACCTATGCTAAAGCAATAACCTGCTATTGGTCTGTCTGCTGAGTTTTTCTCTACTCCAAACCATCCTCCATTTAGCTGCCAACATGATGTTTAAACAGGTCACCTTTACCTCCAGGAGCAAATAGAAAAGCTTCTGTCTGACTTCTGAAGTCCTCCATAACCTAACTTCCCACTCCTTTACAGCTTCTTACACCTTACACCTCACCCCCACATTCTTTAATTTTATTGTACTTCTTTGCTGTTCCTCAGACAACTTTTTGTTTCCAGCATATTCAGCTTTCATTTATTTTAAATTAAATGTTATTTTACTTTTAAGTTTCCATTGTCTCCTCACTCTATCCTCAAACCGCTTGTAACTGAGAATGCAAGAAAAACAAAACATTTACAAACAAGAATAAATAAATAAATTCGTTCACATTAAAGCCATACACATTCTGACCTCAGACTGGCCTAGCTGTAAATCCACCTCCAGCAAAACTGTCCTTGTGTTTGTTTTTCACAAATGTAAGCCACTCCTCCCTACAATTTCTATCACTTTTTTAGTTCATAAGAAGGTCATTGTGGCAAACAAGGGATAACAGATTCAATGAGGCCAGGGTGAGTGCACCTTTGTAGCAACTTGCAAAACAGCTACTTGTTCAACTCGTGCAGCTTTTAATAAGCTTGTGTTTCAAATCACATCCTCTGGTGGCTGTCTGAGCTTGCACCCCTTTTGGGGCACTTGAAAAAGATTATAATCATACCTAAGTCAGTTCTTGATCAAAGTTGATGTAATCCCTATTTCTAAAACCACAGCTCCCTCTGATAAAAGTTTTCACTAAGGAAATTGTACCTATGTATAATCCACTTGTTTATATGGATTCTGATGGGGGGGTTGTCTCATTGTATTCTAGAAATGTTTTTATGTTCTCCTTTTTGCTTTATTTGCAGACCAAGGTAGGGAATGATGGTTATGAATAGATGAATAGATCAAATTTGTGAATGATAGCTGTGAAGATAAGAGAAAAGTTCTACCTGAAATTTTCAGCCTAACATATGAGAGAAATAACAATTATCTAGCCATAAGGTGTAATTAATGAACTTTTGCTGTTTGAGGAAGTCTTTTGATACTTTAATTTGCTGCTATTCTAAGTCTAAGACATTAAGTGTCTGAAAATCATTGAAGGGAAATGCTATGTGCCCTGAAGTCTGAGGACTGCCCTAAGTGGATGTCTGTCTCTGGAAAAGCTGAGAGAATTATTTTGCAAAAGTGGAGGTAGGATTCTCTTGACTTCTCCTCATCTCTGCAAATAAGACATTTTCCCACCTGGTTAATTCTGAGCTGGGATATGACACGAATGTATAGTGAAGGATCATTCTGAATTGTCATTTGAATTACAAATAATGAAGAGCTTTATAACTGCTTGGTTATTTAGTTTATACGAGATCACCCTACCATTTTATTTCATCCTGTTAATATGATTAGTGAGAGATGACAGTAAAAACTGTGACATCATTTTCAAAATTGGATTAAGAATCTTATGTGTAAAAATTGTTGAAGACATGTAACAATATTGACAGGCATATTCCTTTTTCCAATTCATGCCCTCATGATGCAACAAGTGAAATTCTCTTAAGTTTCAAGTGAATTGTGTGTTCTTTATGTAATGATTCTTAGAATTCTATTTTATATTGAGTTTGTGTTAAGGAGAACTGAGTGCCTAACATCCTGTCTTCTATAGAAGTCATTTAATCTTACTTAATTCTACTTTGTTGTATTGTTAAATTATTAATTTATCCTGCATATGACGTCTGTATACAGTTGTTTAGTTATTGTCTCTTTCTTAAAAATGCATTTTTGTACCCCCAGATTTTGGCACATTTTTGATATCTGACATATATAAATTTCTTGACTTACTAATTTAAGTAAAAAATTATCAGTCACAAATTATTTGCTGCTTTGGGTAGTTGCTTCAATTACGTGATTTGAGTTATAAATAAAGGTGTTTTGTCAGATTGTATTTCCTCCTCAAAATTGCTTATGACTAAGACATTTTGCTTTCATGTTTACTATTACTTTGTTGTTATTATATTATTATTTATTACTATTATATTACTATTTTATTATAATATAGTGTTATATTACTTGATATAGTTTATACTTTAGAAATATAAATATAAATCAAATCTTAAGTGCATGTGTTAGGTATTGTTGCTTTTGTTTTTTTTTCAGTTGATTAAAAGGTAGGAAATGAACTTAAATGGGTGGCTTTAAAAAGACTTATTCATTATGATCAGCTGGAAACTAAATTGAAGTCTATTTGTGAACAGAATCAATAATGTCAACAGAAAAGAAATGAAGGAAAAGTACCTCGTAGAAGCACCGCTGAAGTCACAACCACGTTCTTTTTACTTTCGATTTTCCCCGGAAATTGTAATTGCATCACGTGACTCAGGTATTTCCCATCTCCCTCTGACAGCCATTTTTCTCAGTGTGATTCTTCATAGGAACAAAAAGCACAAAACAAATTTGCTGGAATTGTTGACTTAAACATACCACCCCAATATTTAATTTTTGCGTGACTTCAAATAATTCCCCCAAGTATGAACTGAAAAAATTAAGTACAGAAAACCCTGTTCTGTAATAAAAGAAAACCTAAAGGAATTTTTGCTTCAAGAAAACTTATGAAAATTTAAAAACAAAAGAACAAAGGCATATTTAAGAGATTAAAATAGTGTTTTCCCCTATTTATTTGTCTTTTCATAAATAAAAATAATTCTATATGATATATTGATGACAATTTCTTTTTAAAAGTTTTAGAGTTTATTAACTATTTACCAGTTTTTAAATTGCTAAAGTGTTATTTCTCATGCTTCACAAACAGGCTGAAACTTACATAAAAATGTGGTGGTCTCGCCTCCAATATATTATTTAAACCTCACAATGGAAATTTGTTTTGATAAAATCAGTTCTGATAACAAAAATTTTCCTCCCAAAAAAGGAAAATGCAAAGTCTAACCAAATAACCAAATCCTACAAAACCAGTCCTAGATAGGCAAAAAAAAATTCATACTCACACATATATACATACATACACACCCATATACACACCCACATACATACATACATGCATACATACAATGCTTGGTCCCCTGTCTCTCAATTTCTTAGTAGGTCTCTGTCTTGTGTAAAATTTTTCTCTTGCTGCAGAACACATTCAAGAAGAGGGGTGCCTGGCCCAAGGATTTTTGTCCTTTGTTGGCCCAAGGATTCTTACTTGCACCAAATCTCCAATGTCCATCCCTCTGACAGCTCCCTCAATATCTGGTATACTCTCTACACATTCCCATCCATAACTACCTAAATTGCCTTTAGCATTCCTGGCACTCCTTTCCCGTGCACCTTTTCCATATAAGCTCCAGCACCATCCTCACTTTCTCCCAAGTTCCTTAAGAATCCTTGCTTGCTTCTCCTAAAGTGTTACAATAAATTTTTTTACCAAAAATGAGATATTGCAACAAATACAATATAACTTTGAATTATTTAAATAATTGAAAAAATGTTTAAAAGAAACAGAGCAACTAAAATATTCCCAACCATAATAATTTAAATAATTAATTTATGATTAAAACCTAATAATCAGTTCCCACAAGAAAACTGTGATAGCTGTGCTAAAAGCTGATGGAGACAAAAAATAAGAGGATACATATGCTGCCACTCCGCAGAACTCCTGTATCTATTTCTTGCACATAGTGACAAAGAAGGGAAATCCTCTCCACAATGATTTCTCAGTTCAACAAAGGCATTGGTGGATGGTCTGGTAGTTTGTGGAACACTACTACTGTCTCCACAACATAATATAGTGCCTCCATCACAAGTAGCAAATATTTGATTGATGTAATTAAGCTTATGAAACCCCTGGGCAAGTCAGCCATTCCTCTCTCAAATATTCAACTGTCTCAGTTTCCAGTTCTTGGTACCACAAAAAAAAATTGCTATAAAGATTTCTGCACATTTGGGTCCTTTTCTTCTTTCTTTTTCTTTTTTTTCCCTTGGGGTATAGAATTGGTAGCAATGTCAGTGGGTAAAAGGATATGCACAGTTTAATAGCTTTTATGATTCAGAGTTCCAACAACAGTTCCTTCACATACTTATTTTCCATTTCCCCTCCAGCATTTGTCATTTTCTTTTTTGTCAACTTAGTCAATTTGATGGGTATATGTGGGAGCCCGAGTTCTTATGGAAAATCTCTAAGTCCTTACAGACTTTAGGGGTCAGTATGTATAGAGGCTTGCCTGGGGATAAACCATCCCATGGCTCTTGCCCTAGCTCCATTTGTTATGGTTTGTTGATTTTAAGTTCTTACTCATGCCCAGCCTTGAGACTAGGTGGCTGACTCGGGTACACAATACTAAGAACTCGGCAGGGAAACAACAGATATGAAATTTGGCATTGAAACTATTTTCTCATGAGAAAATGAGGATCTTTGGCTGTTTAGATTATTCATGTTATCAATTGGCGCTTGTAGATCATTTCTCATGGTACAAAGCTGTTTTCTAGATAATCTTGTAACCTCTGAAAATAAACCAGTCTTATGAGCATCAGTCTCAGACTCGCCTAGCCCGACTTTTCTTTCTCCAGTTCCCCTTCCCCTTTTTTCTTTCACTGCTCTGTCGTACATTCACGCCAGCTGCTGGCAGTTGGCGCCTTAACAGGGACTCACGATCCTTGGATGGGAAAGTTTTAGACCCCCGGGGAGTAGAAGAGGTTAAGAGAGACACAGGCACCTTACCGACTCAGAACTCCACTACAACTATGGGAAGAGGTAAGGGAATTTAGTCGTATGGAAAGAAACACAACACTAGGCTTATTCAGGGATTTCTCTGCTCTCCTTTAAAATGAGTCAGATTTAGTTTAAAAATAGACAGCAACATCTTCAAGCTTTCTTTCCTCTCATTTGGTTAAAGTATGTTCTCCCTGGCGAAAATTCATTCTCCATGAACTTAAGGAAAATTTTGCCTGTTTTTCATAACATCTGGGAAACCACGAAAAGAAAAAATCGAAATCAAAATGAATATTATTTCATTTGTGCAAGGAATTTCTAGCAAACCTCTCTGAGCTTTTGGATTTTCCCCATCATATTTTTTCTGTATTTCTTCTGTGTTCATCTGTGTGGTATGATTAATGTGTCCGCACGTGTAATCTGATCACCTTTGCAATTAAGTAGGAAGAATAGCATTCCAGGGGAATGCTGTTTCCTTTCTCTCCTTCTCCCTCCCTAACACCAGCCGCCTCCCAGGAGCGGGTGGACGGGAGAGAGAAGGAGAGAAAAATATTTTATTATTTAGGTCATATGATTGGTAAAAGGCAAAGAAAGTTTAAGCATGCAGGGATGAGAAAAGTATGAGTAGAAAGAAAAGCATAATCTGTTTTCATGAACAGGTGAACAGAGAGTTTGAGAGTAAAAGATTTGGGAACTTTTAAAGAACTGTTGGAAAGTTGTTTTCTCTCTCACTTTACATTTTAAGATCTGGCCAAATTTTTGGGTGTGAAGTGAGAGACAAGAAAGATAAGTTGTTGGACATTTTTCTCTTCCCCTCTTCCGCATTCAGCTTTGGCCCAGTTGTGGCGTCCAACTTGGCCGAGGCTGGGGTGGGGGAGAGAGGAAGAGAAAAGAGGATAGGAGGGCAAATTTCTACCCTCAGATCAAAACGAAAAGTTTTAATGTATTGAAACACAACCAAAAAATAATTTAGTTTATTCTAATTGGTAATGTGTTTGTTTCAACTTTTAAAAATCTAGTATTTTTTTTTCCATTTGGTAAACTTTTATATTGTTCTATCAAGCAGTTTTTCATAATTTGGATGTTATTAAAATGTGAACTAAAATAAACTGAAGGATAGTGGGAAAATTGTGTAAAATCAGTTAAATTATTTTATCAAGCCCTGCTAATCTTGTCTTATAATGTTTTATAACTGTCAATTAGAAAATCAGGTATTTCCATCTTTACCTGTAATTAAAGAGCTGCTTATAATTAAAACAATTTGAGCATCTGTTATGAAAATTACCAGATTGTTAATTAAGTTATTTGAAGTTACTGTTTAAATGTTCAAACCTAGAATTTTTAATTACTTTTGAGTGAAAAGGAGGGGCACAAGGCAATTCCCTTTACTTTGTAAACTTGCCAAAGCTCCTAGAAACTATCTGTGTGGGCAAGGTCATTCTCCTGAGAAAAGAACTTGTTTTGCATTATAGAGTTTCTAAACAATTAATTTGGCTTACTGAGAAGTTGCAACTTTATGTACAATAGATAGAAATGATTTCTAATAATTGGCTTTTATAACAGAACAAGTTTAAATCTGAGGGGGGAAAAAGGACGTTAAGTGAAATCTCTTACATATGTGAGTCCTACTAAATCTTTATTACTTATTACAACTCCATGAGAATAAAATTAACTGTATCTGGCTTTAAGCTGTGATTAATGAAACTTGCTGTTTGAGGTAAAAGACTCTTAGGACTAAAACTAATTTTGTTTTGAGTTTGAATTTCAGTATAGTTGTCGCCATTAAATCAGTATTTGAAATTTCCGTATTATGTTCCTTTAAGAAGGAATGTTTCCCACCATGTGCCAAAATTTTGTTCAGATTACTATCAAACCTGTTAGGCAGAGATATTCTCAGAGAAAAATAATTCGTTATATGGATGATATACTTTGCAGTTGTTCTACTACTAGCGAACTCTCCTTATTAATGCCTGAGCTTTAACAAGCCCTTAAATCTCATAGATTTATAATTGCCCCTGAAAAGGTACAAAAGAAATCTCCCTTTGCTTACTTTAGACATATTGTTTCACAGTCTACAATTAGACTCCCAAAATATTACAAATTAGACACGATTCCATAAAAGCTCTTAATAATTTTCAAAAACTTCTTAAAGATATTAATGAGATTTAGCCTGCCTCAAAGATCACCACTAATCAATTATTCAATCTTTTCACCACCCTCAGATACCTCACTAAGAATATTTACACCTCAAAAAAGATGAATTTAAACTAGTAGAATAAAAGATAGCTAAAACCCAATTATTAATTCCCCTTAATTTGGGGGGCAAAATATTTTACATCAAATGGGAGCTGTTATTTTCTCCCCCGCCCCCCCCAAATTTATAGTGGAGGCCACTATTTGTGCTTCTCCTATCCATAAAGCTGATAAAATACAATGGAAATCTGATAAACCTGTTTGGGTAGAAGCATGGCTTTTGAAGAAAGAAAAGCTTTTTGCATTAAAACAATTAAGTCGAACAACAACTTTTAGAAGGACATATAGAACCCTCTACAAATCCTTGGAATTCACCTGGTATTGTTATTAAAAAGAAGTCGGGGAAATGGAGGATGCTTCATGACCTCCCAGCTATCAATGACACTATGGTGACTATGGGTCCCCTTCAATCCGGTCTCCCCTCACCCACCATGATTCCTGTTTCCTGGCCTTTGATAGTTATTGATTTAAAAGATTGCTTTTTTACTATTCCATTGCAAGAAGCTGACAAATGTTGCTTTGCCTTAATGTAGAACAACCTGCAATAGGTTTCAATGGAAAGTCCTTCCTCAAGACATGAAAAACAGCCCTAAAATGTATCAAAAAAATTTTTTTAATAAAGCTATAGAACCAATTAGGAAAAGAATTCCCAACGCCAAAATAATGCGCTATATGGATGACATACTTTGTAGCCGTTCCACTGAAAATGAACTCATACATTTATTATGTCAGCTTCAATGAGCTTTACATGAATATGGACCTTATTACAGCCCCAGAAAAATTTCAAGAAAATCTCCATTTTCCTACTGAGGTCATATTGTCACCGAAACAACGGTGAAGCCACAAAAAGTACACTTATGTCTTAATTCTTTAAAAACACTTAATGATTTTCAAAAGCTCTTAGGGGATATTAATTGGCTTTGACCAGCACTCCAAACTGCTACAGAACAATTGGCTAATCTCTTTTTTACACTTAGGGAAGATCCTGATCTAAATTCCCCTAGGACATTAACACCTGAGGCAAAAAGGAGCTTTAATTAGTGGAACAGAAAATTTCTGAAGCTCAACTCACCCATATTTCTTTAAATGAAGAGGTACAAGGTGCTATTCTTAGTACTCCAGTGTCCCTTACGGAAGTTTTATTTCAATCCTCTGAAGTCTGAGAATGGATTCACCTTCCTCATCAATTCCCCAATTCTAGAAGTCCTTATCCTACAATGGTAGCTTATCTACTAATAAAAGTTCATCTTCAACTTACAGGGAATCTACTTTCTGCTATTCATCAACCTTATAATAAAAAACAGACACTCTTGTTTCCTCTTCAGAGGATTGACAAACTGCTATTACTATTTTTTCTGGCCGTATTGATAATCACTTACCATCTCTCAAGATATTAACCTTTTTTACTAATTATTCATGGGTATTTCCAAAATCGTTAGATCTAACCCCATTCCTTCAGCACCCAATGCATAGAGTCAATATAGTTTCCAAATAAAATTCACCTTTGGCAAACTCTTCCCTTTGGAGCTTGGAGGAGAATGCTTCTTCCTCCCATAGCCCCTGTCCCCAAGTGCTCACTGCTTTTACTGACAGCTTAAGTAGTGAAAAAGCTGGTTATTATATTTTTCAACATTGTCACAAGGTAATTCAAACTTCCTTTTCCTTTGCCCAGCAGGCAGAACTTTTGGCTCTGATTCTCCTTTTTCAAAAATTTTTAGTAAGCCTCTTACTGAAAGTAATGCCTTTATTGATTCTCCACTATAATTCTATCCAACACTTTCAACCCCTACCATACAACAAGCTTAATTCTCATTCCCAGTTTCACCAAAATGCTAATACACTTAACTTTATTAAGCTTTTATTGAGCCTTTTATTAACTATATTCTACCAATGCAGCAACGTTAATTGTAGAGAGGATAACATTTTGTGACTATTTTTGAATAAATAAACTCCTGCAGTATTAGAAACATATTACAAAAAAAATCTTTCTAAAAAAAAGCTGTTTCAAACATATGACTTTTATTAACCCTTTTTCTTTTGCCATTGATCCCAGAGGCTTTTCTCTCAAACATATTTAGCAAATGAATATAACTCATATGTCTTCTTCTAAAAAGCTTTTGGATATTCATATTATAGTTGATACTTTTTCTTCTTTCACTTTTACCACTGTACAAACAAGTGGAACAATTAAACATGTAATCAAACATATTTTACAAGCCTTCGTGGTTACGGGTGCACCTAAACAAATTAAAACAGATAATGCTCCTCCTTAGGTTAGCAAAGCATTTTCTCCTTTTTATGCTTTTTTTATAACATTTCTCTGATCACAGCCATTCTATATAATTACAAAAAAAAGATATTAAAACTATTCTTCTTAAACAAAAAGGGGGTATCTGGGCTATTACCCCTTATCGACAATTGGCTATTACTTTTTAAAATATTAACAAAGATGGGTACACTCCAGCCAAAAAACATCTTGATAAAAAGAAACATCTAGAGGCCCGGATCCATTACTAACGAGGGGACGAGTGTATGCTTGTATTTTTTCAGAAAACTTTGATAACCTGTCTGGATACCGAAAAATGTCCGGCGTGTATCACATCTCACAGCCCAATGCAGAGTATGAGGATTCGGGGAAAGCACAGAAGGAGCCGATCTACAGTGACTAGTGGCCTTCCCACATGGGGTCAAGTGAAAGCTCCCTCTCATTGAGCGATGGAAGACTCCTGAACTTGTATTTTTAGAATAGTAGCTTTACTTTCTGCTCAAGTGTGTAATGTACAGAGTGCTCAGCACTGGACTTACTTTCCTTTTCCACCCTGGTTTTGACCCCTCACATATATGGACAAATTGGGAACTATATATACTAATAACACTCATGTATTCGGAGGCCAAGAATACCCCTTCCTCCAGGACAGAGCCAATGTTATAATTACCCTCAGATCTTTAGCATCCAGGACACTTACATGTTTTCAGAAGTTAGCAACAAGACTGAACCCTGTTTTTCTTGTTACATCATTTTTAATACCAGTTTATCTAATGGATATGTGAATTTTACTCAATTTAATACTACTTTTGAAGAGAATGTTACTTGTGTCAATTGTACTCTCAGAAAATGTATTGATAATAATGACTATACTGTATTTTTGGTAGAACAATCATCATTTGCTATTTTCCCTGCTAACATCTCACATGAATAGTTACAGAACTCTGGAGAACATGTTCTTAAAATTATTACTTTCTCCTTAAGTCAATCAAAACGATTTACTGATGTCCTTATTACTGATTTAATCATTGTTGCTTCTCTTATTGTATCTACTACTGTCTCATTTATTGCACTACAATCTGAAATTTAAACTGTGTAATTTGTAAATGACTTAGGAAAACATATGTTGAGCACTTAAAGCACAAGAAGCCATTGATAGAGATATATTGTATAAAGTCAATTTATTAGAGCAATGAGTATTGTATTTAGGAGATGAGTTAGAAACCTTGAAAACAAGGTTGCTTTTGTGATGTGATTACAGATATTCATATATTTGTGTTACTTCACTACCCTATAATGCTTCAGATCCTAATATCTCACGGGTTAAGACAAGTGCTCGCCTATTGGGAGCCTGGCGTGATTCTAATATTACCCTTACTATTAATACCCTTCATGATATTACTTCCAACATTGAAAATAGTGCCTGTCTTGGGATTGACACCAATTAAAAAGCAAATATTATCTCGTCTACATTACACCAACTTTCACCCTTTTCAAGTATATCCTTGCTTTTGCATATGCTCCCCTATGGCATTGGCCTAATTTTTTTTTGTTTTTGTTTCCCATTATTTTTAAGATTCATACATGCTACTATCAGACCAATTATGAGTCAACTGCATGAACTTAAATTAACAAATAAAAAGGGTGGAGATGTGGGAGCCCGAGTTCTTATGGAAAATCTCTAAGTTCTTACAGACTTTAGGGGTCAGTAGTATAGAGGCTTGCCTCGGGAGAAACGCCCCATGGCTCTTGCCCTAGCTCCCTTTGTTATGGTTTGTTGATTCTAAGTTCTTACTCATGCCCACCTTGAGACTAGGTGGCTGACTCGGGAGACAATACTAAGAACTGGCAGGAAAACAATAGATATGAAATTTGGCATTGAAACTATTTTCTCATGAGAAAATGAGGATCTTCAGCTGCTTAGATTGTTTATGTTATCAATTAGCACTTGTAGATCATTTCTCATGATACAAAGCTGTTTTCTATATAATCTTGTAACCTCTGAAAATAAACCAGTCTTATGAGCATCAGTCTAGACTCGCCTAGCCGACTTTTCTTTCTCCAGTTCCCCTTCCCCTTTTTTCTTTCACGCTCTGTCGTACATTCACGCCGGCTGCTGGCAGGTATAAGGTTGTACTTCAGATAAAAGGTTTGCTTCTTTTTTGCAGCTTTGAAGCCTGAGTGGTCTAGAGGGTCAAGTATGCTTTGATAAAACCACTACTGAGATGGGTTTGCTTCTCTTTGTGTCTTTTCTTCCATTGCAACAGTGACTCGTTAGAGCTCAAAAAGCCTGGAGGAAGCATTATTTCCCAATGTCTTGGTGACAACAGTGATACCTCAAAAGCACTAGTAGTTGACTGGGATTTAGAATATTAGTGTTTTATTAGATCAACCACCACCAAGAAAAGGAACAGTAGTGTAGTTATGCCAGGGAAAGAGTCAACATCTGAGAAAAGCCACCAGAAGATCAAATTTACAATTTGATTGGATAATGCTTGGGTCAGAAGATGTCTCTTTTACTTATTACCAGATCGTTACCAGCTAAAAATCAAGTGTTACTAAGACTCCTTTATAAAAGGAGGGCTTTTGGAAGTTTAGTATCATATGAAATTGTTTCTTAGATTGTTGCAGCAATTAGATCATGAGCATTTCTTAAAGATCTATTGTGTGGCACTGGAATGATAGCAACACATTCCAGAATTCCAGATATCAACACATCAGAAAATATATGTGGCAGCCAAGTGGCCCTTGCAGTACGAAGAGTGCTGGTCCTTCAGTCTTTTAGAGTTTATATGTGACTTCAGACACTCACTGTGTGACCCTGAGCAGTCCTTGGCCCTGTTTGCCTCAGTTCTTCATCTGTAAAATGAGCTTGAGAAGAAATTGGCAAAGCACTCTAGTACTCTGGCAAGAAAACCCCAGACGGGATCATGACGATTCTGAAATGACCAAACAACAAGAGTTTGTCTCTTTTGTAACATTCTTTTTGAAAGCAGGTCCATGGGCAAAAACTATTGGATATGGAAAGCATTATCATGACCATAATTTCCTACCATAAAAACAAACATGAGTTACCCAGTCTAGATATTAAAATAATTGTTGTTGATTATTCATACTTTGAATTTAATTATATTACTTTTGATATTCAAAATTAACTTTTCCATGTGCTATTACCACATCATTTATTTGATTGGAAAATCACCAATATTCAACTTCTGCCAATGCCTATTGATTGCATCTTTGCAACATTTCCCAAATGTGACTCCTTTTCTCCTCTGTCACTGCCCCCATCTTAGTGCAGACAGTTATTATCTCTTGCCTTGATTATTTCAATAGCGACTGGTGGGTCTGCCTTCTTCAAGTCATTCTTCATTCTTATCTGTCTTCCATTCAGCCACTAAAATGACTTTCCTTAAACTGCACCGGTGCTATGAGGTCACCCTCCTAGTCGATAAATTCTGATGGTTCCCCATTGCCTCCAGGATTAAACCAAATACTCTGTTAGGTATTCAAAGGCTTTCATGATATAGCCAATTTTTTTCATATCAAGTTTTGTTACACCTTATTCCCCAACTGTTCAATTAGTGATAATGGCCTCCTTTCTGTATCCTGAACAACACCGTATCTAGGCTCTGCACATTCTTTCTGACTGCATCTCATGTCTTGAATAGTTTCCTTTTTCTTCACTTTCTGTTGACCGTTAATAGTTTTTAAGTTCCAACTACAATTCCAACTTTCACTACAGGAAACTTTTTAACTCCAGTACTTTACCTCTGTTAATTATTTATTTTGTTAAAGTTTGATATATATACACATAGGTGCATACGCATACATACATATCTCTGTGTATAAACAGATGTGTGCATACACACACCTATATACACATACACATTACATGCGTACATACATATATACATATACAGAGAGAGTTGGAATCATTTAGGGTTAGGGTTAGGGTCAGAGGTGTGCATGTATATATATGTGTGTGTGTGTTTGTATATATATACATATATATATGTGTGTGTGTGTGTGTGTATGTATGTGTGTGTGTGTGTGTATGAGAGAGAGCGAGAGAGAGCGAGAGAGAGAGAGAGAGAGAGAGAGAGAGAGAGAGAGAGAGAGAGTTGCATGTTGCTTTCCACATTAAATTGTGAGTGCCTTCAGGCCAAGAATGTTTTTTTTTTGTATTGTCATCATTTAGCACAACTCGTAGGTTAGGGGTGGAGAACCTGGAGGTCACATGTGGAGTTCTGCTTTTGTGAACTTTGGGTTCAGTGCAAGGGCATGTACAAGGCCCCTTCCTACCCTGTACCCCACCCCTCGTTTCTCCCACTGTGGTCTAGAATAAAATAGTGCTTAATAAAATGTTACTTGAATGGCTGGATTTTATCAATGTTGTGTAATTTTGAAATGTTGCATTTTATGGTGTCTTTTAGCCTTCCTGTTAGTTACTATTTTTCTCCTTATGTATAATTGTGAGAGATAATGCTACATTTCATTTTATTTTTGTGATATGGTTATTATATATTTTGAATTTTTATCATAAGAATGTAAGATTATAGCGGAAATAAATTTTCTTAACAAGCTGTCTTACACTGTTTTACAGCTTTATTTGTTATTATATACCCTGACAGATACATTTGTTTTAGGTGTTTGTGTATATAAGTAATTGTGCTAATTTAAGTTGTGGTCAATATTTTTATTAATTCAAGTATTTCAGTAAAGTAAATGCTTAATGATTGGAAATATTTCGTATTAGTCAAGTTTCTAATATTTTAGTGTAGTAATAAAGAAAGAATCTGTTTCAGGTGTTCTTTTTACTCTAAGTGGAATTTCGAAGTTTTAGGGGAAAGTTTTTTGGCTCTGTGTTAGAAAAAAGAAGACAGTAAAGTATAGAGTATAAGGAAAGGAAATTAAAAAGAAATAGGAAGCAAAAAAAATTGTATTACGATCAGAGGATTTTTGCATAAGTATGATAGGGACTTTGGGGGACGTTGTTCTTTTCTGGTCCGAAGGTTTTTGTTTTGTGAACGATTTTTTCGTTGTAATGTTGTGAGCAAATCCGTCTCTTTTGATAAACGTTTTTAAACGTGTAAAGTTAAACGCAGAGTAAGAGAAAGGAAACGAGGCACAGCAAAGATTTAAGAAAATAAACAAATAACCTTGCATTTGTTTTAGAGAGAAAGAAACAAAAGATTCCCTAACGGGAATGGAACCCAGACCGCCTGGGTGAAAACCAGGAGTCCTAAGCGATAGACCATATGGGAAACCAACAGCTCTGCCGAGTGTTGTAGAATTTGTACAAACGTCATTTCGTCATTTCTGAAATTACCAATAGGTTATTTTTTGGGGATCTTTTTAAAGTTGTTTTTTTTTTTCTCTCTCAGTAAATATCTTGTAATTCTTGGACTTCTTGGTGTTTCAAATCTGGTGTTTTTCAATCTGCCAAAAGTAAAGTCGTAAGGTGAAAGCTGTGGCATTCTAAAGGGAGAGGAGTTCTTTGGCTTTGTTATTGTTCATAGGGTATTGTTTAGAATGGACAAAGTTATAAATTAGAAGTACAAAATTTCCCAAGTAAAAGTTTAGAAGGAGGATGAATATGTCAAGAAGTGCCATGAGCTTTTTTTCCTATACTTTTTTATTCCATTCCGTGTGCAATTAAAGAATCAGAAAACGTTAGAGCATGTGGAAATCTTCCTTAATGAGAGAATGAAAAATAAGTTTTAAGGAAATATCTGAGTGGAACTGATATAATCATGGATCGGAGGCAGAAGTGTACAATGAGATAAACTGACAAAAGTTTGGGTGGACAACCTTCTGCGCATGTGCATTCTTGGAACCTTGTGGTTGGCTTGGAAGGGGGTGGAGAAGAGGCGGTAGCCATGGAGTCTTCCTGTAGCGTTGGAGAAGGCGGAGGCAGTTGTTTAAGAAAGGGTGCGTCATCTCTCTGTTCTGCTTTATTTCTCGAGACCCCTCAGAACATTCCCAATGCCTTTCCTTTGCTCAGCCATGCCCCTTCTACTTAAATGCTGTTTTTTATCAGTTTTTTTTAAACCAATTGAACTCAAGCTTTCTTCCTCCTGATAGTACAGACGGCCGCAAGCCTGAAAAATGTGATCTTGTATTTATACATGTCATCTGCCTAAAACAGTGTAAGCTTCTGGAGGGCAGAGGACTATTGCTTTTTCTTTATATCCCTGTTACCTGGCACAGTGCTTGGTAGATGTCACAGTTTAATAAATGATTGATGGATCTTGCTGTGGAAAAGAACCCCGTCTCTCAGAGGCTTTACCAGCGAAACCTCTACCAACCCGGACAGACTTTTGAAGTTGAGCCTCACACTGGAACATTATACAAGAACTGTGTGGGACAGCTACCCTTATTTTCCAAGTTAAACTCAGAGACTCCTCAAGGTAGAAAGCAGAAACGAATTTTTACTATGATCTGCGAGAAAGGGTGGCTCGCACAGAAGCCATTTCCGTGCCCCATCCCGGGGACGAACACAGATATAGCAGGTTTTTGTAGGTCCCTACCGCAGTTCTCCTCCCCACCCCCTTCCTCTCAGCCCATAGTCACAAGCCTTGAAGGTACAAGCTACCGTGATAAATCTTCCCGGAGAAAGTGACAAACAATCAGATGTGGTTATCTTGAAATGTTCCCATTCTGCAGACCCCTGCGAAATTCCTTTCCCCCCCACCCCCCCACCCCCATCCTGTGTTCTTCGCTCTTATCCCATGGACAACAATTTATTCATACATTTGGGCAAAAGGCCTGTATTTTGAGTTTAGATTTTAGGAGGGGTTTTCACCACATACCATTCAGAACTGATTTGAGAAGAACTCAACAGTGTTTTTGTTGGCTGAGAGAACTTTTAGGCCACAGTAATTCAGAAACTATTTACCAAATTGTAGAAGGGTGCTCCTAAATGTCAAAGACTTTTGAATGCTTGAACACTTCCTGAATTCTTGTTCTAAATTATTGCTCATATTAACTAACGATAAATTCTCTTACCTGCAAACAGAAAGCAACCTAGACCATAGGACTGAAGGCATGGTTAGCAGAATTAATGAATTGCAGCATGGTGAACCAAGGCTTTTAAAAGTCCCTCAAACTGCATGGAAACAGTTACCTCAGTAGCCTCTGTATTCTTTCTGCCTACATGAAACTTACTTCCCTGAGTCACACTTCAAAATAGGGGAAAATCTGAGCAGGCTGGGTTTGTGAAAGAAAGATTTAAAAAGACATGGTAGTACAACTGAACCCCAAAGAAAATGCAGAGAGTATCAAAGTAAAAGCTCAGGAACTATACACTGACCTGTATACGAAATTTGGTTTCTATGTACAACTTTGAGTAAATCTCATACTGTTTTTCAGTTTTCAAATTCCTGCACTATGAAATAAGTGGGAAGAGGAATAATATGGAAGAACCCATTTGTAAATATCTCCTTTTGTCTTTGTCTTGACAGCTAAGAAAATTTCATGTAAGGAACTCTGTGAAACCCAGGCCCCCAGGCAATCCCTGCAGAAAGAACTAGATGAAAGTAAGTGCCACAGCTCCAAACAACACTTTTTTTCCCCAAAGCCTACCATCACAAAGTCATCTAATTTGGTTGTACCAGGTCGGCTTTCCATACTTGCACTCACAGGAGCCAAATTTGACAAACACTTTGGAGATTATCTATTGTTGTTTCTCCTTTGCCCATTCAGTGTTTAAGGGCCTAATAAGAAATGAGGCAGAGAGTGGCCTCTTTACCTACTCTAAACAAATATATTAATCATTTATGAATTTTTTAAAAATCACTCTGGGAAAGAAAGTTGTTCAGCGTTTCTGGCCAAAACAGAAACATTTGGTATTTACATTCGTTCTAAACCAGTCAAGGCCAAAACATTGACCAAGCAGGGCTTGGCTTGAGACCTACTGTTGGCTGATTCACGAGATGATGTGGGGTTAACGCTGGTCTTTAAGAAGAAAAAAATGTTTCAGAGATTAAAATCTACATTCCCTTTGTGAACAGCACCTGCCCTATGAAGACTGAGAGAAAAAAGAAGTAAAGAAAAAAAAACAATTATCTATCTAGAGGCTATCTATATAACCTACACGCCATTCTTTCCCTCTTCGTTCCCTTCCTTCTTTCCTTTCCTTTCTTTCTTCTTTCCTTTTCTTTCTTTCTTTCTTCTTTCCTTTCCTTTCTTTCTTCTTTCCTTTCTATTTTCCTTCGTTGAAGTTAAGTTGGGAGAGCTGGTTCACATGTAAAAGAATTCACTTAGACCTTCTCTGTAGCCATTGGTGATAAGTTCAGGGTGGACCCAAAGAATGTTGGGGTGCTACCTGAAATGATAAGGAATAGACATGTGGTCCTGGTGTCCTCAAAGAATTCACTTGGGACAGTCTCTAAGTTAAAGAAAGGCATTTATTGGGGTGATGCACGCAAGTGGGCCTGCTCCTCATAAGGCAGAGCCCCAATTGGCTCTAGTCCACATGGGAGGCACAGCATAGGTCACAAGCTCTGCTCCCTGAGTAGAGCAGCTTCTGCTTCCCAAAGGTGGCTAGCCAGGTCAAAGGTATGGTTTAAATACAATTTTGTAGAATAGGAGGAAGAGGACAATAGAATGGCTCCAAAATGCCTGGGACATATGTAGTCCAGATGATAAGCAGAGGGAACAGGAAGGGGAAGAGTTGTTCTGAAATTGAGGTTGCTTTGTGAAAGCACACAGTGGGGACTTTTTGGTCATTTTTCTGGCTGGTCACTGATGTGGAGGGCAAAAAGTGCCCTAAGATTAAAAATAATATTAAGGGTTACTTTCCCAGGTCCCTGGTGGGGGGGGGTTGAGGCTCATTCTGTAGCCCAGCCTGTACCTTGAGACCCTGGATCTTGAAAACTTCCCAAGTCCTTTTCCCTTATCTCACAATGCCATACAACTTGCACCAAAAGAGTTGCCTTTGTTTCCCTTGTCTTGAGATGCCATAAAACTTCCCCCTATCCTGGACCATAAAAATTCCTTGTGTCCCTCATCCTGAGTGATGAAATTTCCCAAATTCCTTATCCTGGGCCCCCTCTGCTACCATCATCTTCCTCATCCTGTGTCTTGAGAACCCCTCCCCATATCATGTAAGATAAAACAGACTTTATCCCTTTTTAAGTTGCTAATCCTCTTTCCAGAGCTAGTCCACTGCTTTTGCATCAATAAAGCTCCCAATGGTTACAGTGAAGGTCTAAGTGAATTCTTTCACACCTGAACCAGCTCTCCCAACTCCAAACCTCAACAGTCACATCCTGCATCCTATCTCCTATCTCAAGTCCTGCTTGCTTCATCTGCCTCAAGCACTACCTCACCACTTCCTTTTTCCTCCTTTCCTTCCTTACTTTGTTCCTCCTTCCTTTTTTCCCCTTCCTTCCTTCCTCTTTCCTTCCTCTCTCCTTCCTTTCCTTCTCTTTCTCTTTTTTTGCTTCTTTCTTTCTTTCCCTCTATCCACATAATGTATCAAAGCCTTGCCAGAGGGTGCTCTGCCCAAAGGAAATTTTAATTTGTATCTCTGAAACTTTTTTTCCTTTTTTCTTAAATACTACTGATGAGGTCTAGAAGTTTAGGGGTGCAGGAACCCCAAAATCATGACACAAGGATCTTTGCTGAAAGAATTCAATCCAAGCCTTCTTTCAGCCAAAGACAAGGTTTATTAAAAATCTGCCATATTGGCCAGAATATTAAGGAAATCTGAGCACTTGTGAAAAATTGTAAAAATCTGAGCAACGGCTGGATTATGAAAGTCTGAGCATGTTAATGGAGACAAAATGGACTTTATATATAGAAAGACTGAGTGAGGATGTAGGAGTGGCTAAGTAGTTTGGGTGACTGGAGGAGGGGTCTAAGGACATCTGGATGGGAGTGGCCAGAATGCCTGGGAACTGGACTTTGTGGCCAATAGATGGAGCCCAGCCAGGATCAAGGGTTGGAAATGATTGGGGCCAAAGAGAAGTAAGACAATGGAGGGCTAGGCTAAATGAAGGGTAAGAGAATTGGGAGACTGGGGGCATTGCCACAATGAAAGGCCAGTTGATGCCATTATAGCCTTAGGCAAATGCCAGAGATTTGGCCACAAAGTCCAGGGTTTTTCCTTTTTGGGGTCTAGCTCCCAACCTCATCACCACCCTTAACCTGTAAATCACTCTAGCTCTCAGTGATGGGCCAATAATACGCCTCGGGATATTTGGTTTGGGCTGTAATTGGTTTAAGAAGAATGTAACAGCAGTTGTTTCTGTTTGGTCAGAAATCCTGAGAGTCTTACTTTCCCAGATTTTTTTTTTAAAGAGACCATTCTTTGCCTCATATTAAGCCTTAATCACTGAGCTGGCGTTGCCTCAGTCAGACTGAGACCTGTTAAATACCTTAGCTTCAAAAGATCAACGTTCCTCTCTGTGTCCAGGGTCATCTCCAGATCTATATATCAAGCCACTGGACTCAGATGCATCCAGAGGAGAAAGTGAGGCTGGTGACTTTGCATAGCACTTGCTCACTTAAATCCAGTTCATTTGCACGTCATGGAATGCTGTAGTCCTCTTCAAGAAAGAAGGACAAACATTAAATAACCTGCTGGGTTTTTTTTAAGGCATGTGTGTGTGTGTGTGTGTGTGTGTGTTTTCTTTTTGTTTTTTTTTAAGGCAGTTGGGGTTCAGTGACTTGTCGCCCAGAGTTACACAGCTAGTAAATGTCAACTTTTGGTCTGAGGCTGGATTTGAACTCAGGTCCTCTTAACTTCAGGGCCGGTGCTCTATCCACTGTGCCACCTAGCTGCCCCTAGCCTACTGTTTTACAGATAGAAAAACAGAGCCACAGACTGCCCAAGGCTTGTAACCTCAATTTATCTTTCCTTTATGACACCTAGTGTGAAAGCCAATCCTTAGAACTTCGTTTTCCTATCTGTAAGGAAAGGGCCACAATGTCAAATCAGTCAGTCAGTAAGCATGTATTAAGTGGATATCATCTTGGTCCAAGTCCTGAAGAAACAAATGTAAAGAATGAAATAACTTCTACTCTAAAAGAATTTGCATTCTAATGGGAAAGATCATAGGTACATATATAAGCAAATACGGAATGAATATAAAATGAAAATATACATGATGGTTATCTGTGAGGTGGTTATTGATGAAGGCCGCTAGAATGTTGTGGGTATCATGGAGGACTTTAAAGGGATGGAGGTGCTTGAACAAAGAGAGATGGAGAAAGAGGTGGAGATAAGGAGGCAATATATTTTGGTCATCAGGCCTGGCCATTGCAAAGACAGGGAAATGAAATAAAATGTCCTGGGTGAAAAACAGAGAGCAGGCCAGTTTGACTGGGTTGTAGAGCACAATATATTATGCAGATAGGCTGGAAGCAAATTGAGAAAGGCTTTAAAATCTAAATAGGAATTTATTTTTGATTGACTCTTAAGTTCTGCTTTTGGGCCTCAATTTGTTATCTGCATAGGGAGCCTTTGGGGTTCTTTTCTCTAGGCCTATAACCCCAGAAGCCAGAGGGAATCACTGGGATTGATTGAGCAGAGTGGAATTGATATGGTTTGAGAGTGCTGGGAACCCCGAAATGCAAAGGTACAGGGCAGGTCTGCCTCAATAGAATTTGGCCACTCAAGCTTTCCAGTCAAAGTAGCAAGTTTATTGTGATGCCAGTAGAAGCAGGCAAGATTCTAAATGAATCAACACAATTTAATGGGAGTAAGATTGGTACTTGTATACAGAAAAAGACTGTAAGAAAATTTGGATGGGATTAAGGACAGGTAAATCCCTAGTAGTGGTACAGAAGTAACAGTGAAGGGGTCTAGATGGGATTAAGGAGTATCAAATAAGCTAATTGAGTAATGAAGGTGAGCTGGGGTGGGCCAGATGTCTTGGGGGAAGGTACCAGTGATCTGGGCTACTGAAATGTATGGAACAATTCAGGGACTAGGTTGCTTTCAAAGACATGGTCTTTTCCTTTTAGGGGTCCAGCTTGAATCCCATAACCCAACCATTATGACATGGACAGACCTGTGCTTATACAAAACCATTTTGGCAGCCAGACTAGCACTCAGTCAATTTGCTCCAGGCCAGGCATACAAAGAGTGGGGAGAACAGACAGGTGAGGTTGACTGTCTAATTTCTGTCACCTGCGGTGAGATTGGAGGAGACACAACTGAAGGAAATCTTGAGCAAGAAGCAAGATATCAGCCAATCAACAAGTTTGTATTAAGCACCTACTATGTGCTAGGGACTGTGCTAGGTTGCAGATACAAATAGAATGAATGAAATAACCCCAGCTTTCAAGGAACTTACATTGTAGAGGGGAAGACAATAAGTATATATGTAACTAAATTAAGATTAAGTATAAAGAGAACAAATTCAAATAAATTCAAAGTAGTTAAATATAGGGTAGTTAGAGAGGGAAGGGACTAGTAATAGGGGGAAACAGGGACCTATCTCCATTGTTAAGTAGTTCTAAAAAGACAGGGCTCCTAAGAAGACAGTTCATGTGCCATTTAAGTCCCTTTACGGCCTTTTGGCCACCTTTTGACTTCTTTCATTCTAGAAACTCTGAGGATCCTTCACCTGCATTTCCAGGAGAAAGAAACTGAGGGGTAAGGTAATTGGCTCTTTTTCTCATTTCCCCTGCTTGTAAATTCATCAGAACTCTTTCCACATCCAGCATCCTGAGAGAAAAGGCCCCAGCAAAGTAGTGCTGAGCTATCTGGCCTGAGTGGCATTGGTGCATTGGTTTTCCTTGTGATGGCAAGGTAACAAGCATTTAGTAAGACCTTACTAGGCCTTACCAGGCACTGTGCTAAGTGCTAGGGATACAAATACAAGGGTGTGAAGTGTCCTGAAAGTTTTCTTTGTACAACTCACAGGATCATAGAATCTAAGTGCCTAAAGGTATTGATCCCAATGATAAATGTTGTTAGGTAGATTTGATTCCAGTGATTACTGAATGCTCTTTTATTGTATAAGGCATGATTCAGAGCATGATAGCTAGGAAGGGATACAAACTGCCAAGCAACATGAAATGTCCCCCTTCACTGACCTCTGACTACACAGCTACTTTAAGAGCACCCTGACAAAAGGAATTCTGAAGAACTGCCTGAGAGGGATAAGATTCACCAAATTCTGCGGTTACCTCTTCCCTCAACCTTTCTTTCTCCAGACAGCTGGCAGTGTTTGAGGGATACCAAAAGAGAATAACAGAGTTGAACTCCAAAATCCAGGAAAAAAAGTGAAGAAAAGGAATCAGAGGTAAAACCTTGTTTCAGCCTTTAGGCTAGTGCTTGATGGTCTCTGAATTCAAGGCAAAATTGAGTTTGTGAACCAAAGAAAACTAGAGTCAGAAGACTGTGTCCTCCTCAGAAATATTGCACATACAAAGCAATGCTGGAAGGGGCCCAAATCACAGAATTGAAAAAAATCTTGAAAGGACTTTGGAGATCATCTAGTCCAACCATGTTACTTGGAAATAAGAAAACTGAGTTCCAGAGAGAAGATGGGATCTGCCCAAGATTGTGTAATTATGCAGTTGCAGTTTCTTGAGTCTCCTGACTACTTGTCCAGGGCTTTTCCCATTGTATTGCATTTTTTTGCACCAAGAGAAGTCCATAGATAATTAGATTGTCAGAGTTTGAAGGGATATTAGAAAACATCAAGTATAGTTAAGTTTAATTTTACAGGGGAAGAAATTAAGATCCAGAGAGCACTGATGTTCAGACAGCTTTGAGTTCTATTCCTAGCTCATCATCATGACTCTCTTCTCTTTAGTTTCTTGATTTTTAAAGTGAGAGGCCTAGACTAGATGATCAGTCTTCAAGTTCTGGAATTAAGCGACTCTGTAAGTGATGAGACAGTTGAGGCTTAATACAGGAAATATTTAAAAGTGGGAGAGATCTTTTTATACTGGAAGAATCCTAGAAAAACTTCCTGGAGGAGGGAGGATTACAGCTTCATTGGTTCTAAAGGTCTGGGCTTAGTGATTGTTTGGAGGGTGAGCTTCTTCTGGTAGTGACCCTGACCAATCTTTTGCTTTCTTTTTCCTTAGAATGGAGTTTGGCCAGCAACTACAGGAAATGATGGAGAAAAATAAGACTCTCATGTGAGGGGATAACCTGTGGTCAGGATTTGAAGATAAATGGTTATTGGTGGGGAGTATGGAAGGTGGGATGTAGGATAAGGGGAATACTTGAAGAAAGGGACACATCTAGTATGCAGAAGCGGACAGTGAAATAACCACCATCGTGCAGAGCTGAGGGTGAATTGAAAGTGTAGTTAGGGAGAGTATATGAAATTACTGCTTTAAGGAGTTGTGTTTAAAGTGGAGGAGGGCTATCATGGTTTTTAGACGGTTTCAAGAAAACTAGATTTGCAATCTCAGTGGAAGTTTTCAAGTAGATGGCTATCTGTTGGTGATGTAAAAGAGATTCGTGTTCCGGAATGGGTTAGGAAAGAAGGCCTCTGGTGTCCTTTCTAACTGAAATTTTGTGAACTTCTATACTGTGGTGTGAGGGCAAGCATTCCTGTGGAGGGAGGGGTCTTTAGGTGCAGCTGGCCTCCTTTTCTTCCTTCTATTAGAAGACAGACAAACTATCCCAGGAAATCAGCAATGTCAACAACAACAACAAGGAACAGCTTCTGATGGAGGGTGAGAAACCCTGTGTTGGAGGGCAGAGAATGATAGAGGGAAGGGAAAGGTGAATAATGCCTGTTTTGAGAAATGAACTTCCTCTTTCCTAGGACTGTATTCTAGATTCTCCTAAGGATAACCTACCTTTCTCTTGGGGGGGAGATGAACATTTGCCCCAAATAGAGCTGAAGACTGGGTGTCTACCTATTCAGAGTCTTCAGGAAGGGAGATTGATAGGGTAGGGACAGGAAAATCCCAGATGAGAGGGCATCTGACATAACTTCTATTCCTATGACCAGAGAGGCTAACTCCGGAGAAGCTTGACAGTATCCAGAAGCAGCTGGACAGGTTGACCCAGCCTGAGGCCAAGACTGAAGCCACAGCTGTCACCAGTGTGGATGCCTTCCTGTGCAGACATTTGACATTTTAGTAAGTTACTTAACCTGTTGCAGCCTCCGTTTCCTCATCTATAAAACAGATATAATAATAGCAGCTGCCTCCAATGGTTATTGTGAGAATGAAATTAGATGATATAGGCAAAACACTTTGCTTTACATAAATGCTACTTATTCTCATTAAATAAAACATCAAACATAACTCCTCCTTTTTAACCTCTCAATTCACTAGAAGTCTTCTACTAATTCTTTTACAATGAATCTTACCTAAGACAATGGAGAAGAAAATGGCAGTGCAAAAAGGGCAGGATGGGGACAGTGGGCTGCTGCAGCTGTGTGAGCCTCTGTGGGGCTCAGGGGGAAGGAGGAGGAAGTAAAGAAGGGTTGGCTAGGCCTGGGGGTTTGAGGAATGCATCTCAGAAGAGGCAGCTCTGATTTCCAAGCAGTATTTCTTAGGAAATTTTTGAGGAAGAAAACAAGATAGCCACAGAATCCCTGGAGGCAGCCTCCCTTCACTATCACCAGCTACAGCAGAAATACCATAGGTGAACCCCCAAGATTCCCCAGAGGAGGTGGTGATCAGTTGATTATGTGTGTTTCTTCATCTACATCTCATTAATCTCTCACTGTTTCTCTCTGTGTCTCTCCATCTCTCTCTTCTTCCCTTTTATAATCTATCTATCCTCCTTTCTTTATCTTTCCTTCACTCTGTTTTCCTCTTTCTGTCTGTCCATCTGCCTTGAATAACCCATTCTGACTTGGCCTTTCCATTTCTGACTCCTGGCACAGGCTGAAGAGGGTGCTAGAATGTGTTGGCCACAGCAGCATCAGAGGATCCAAGGAGACAGGCACAGAAGAGGCTGCTGAATGGGAAAGTGCATTGTTACCACGGTGGGTGAGGGAGAGGTAGACACAAAAATATTCATCTTCTATCTGTGTAAGAGCTCAGATAAACAAAAAGAATCAAAGACACTTAGGAGACAGTGACCTAAGGAAGCAGAGAAGAAGATCTGGAAGATAGATGCTGGCAGCAAGGATTAATAAAAGAGAATAAAGGGAGACATAAATGGTAGGGATGTTACTGCTAACTGGCGCTGGGTCCCTCCTTATTCTTTTCTGCCCTCCTCGTCTGTCATGGAGCTTCCCAGGACACAGAAGAAAGATCAAGAAGTCAGGCCTGATCCTGGCAAACATCACTAGGTTCATCTTCATCCTAGAGGTTCCCAGAGAGTTTGGCCACCTGCCATTTAAGTGAGATGAAGCTTTGCCTGCATCAATTTGGAGAGACTTTGTAGCCTGGCCTTTGAGATGCCTACCTGAATAAAGAATTCCTCCTTCTCTGCTCCTGGTTCTGGCTATGCTTTTGTCATTGTTCCAGGGTTTTAGCCTACCAGTCAACTAAGCATCTAGTAGGTGCCAGTCACTGGGTTAGATGTCAGGGATAAACAGACAAAAGTGAAACAGTTCCTGTCCTCAAGAAGTCTTTAATCTACAAGACTTAAGAGAAGCTTAAAAAGGCAAAAAGGAAAGAGAAATCATAAGGGTTAAAGGTTAAACTTTAAATAAGGTTAAACTGTTTACATTCCTTCATGGGAAGATGACACTTGTAACTCCTAAGGATTTTCTTATTATTAGGGCAGTTAGACAGAGGGCACAGGTGAGAATTGAATATGATAGGATGACATCTAAAAAATAAAATTAAAAGTGTGCACTGTGAGAAGCACAAAGGGAGAAGCAGAATGTGGCAAATCTCAGATAAACGAAGTGTGAAAGCTTTTACACTGGAGGGGAAGAGATGTGGTGGTGGGGAATAACACATGAACCTTATTCTCATCAGAATTGGCCCAAAGAAGAAATAACATACACACTTACTTGTGAATAGAAATCTATCTTACTCTTCAGGAAAGTAGGAGGGGAATGGGATGAGAGAATGGAGAGGGCTGATAGAAGTGGGGATGGATTAGGGAGGCAATAATTAGAAGCAAAACATTTTAGAGAAATTGAAAAAAATGTGAAACGTGTCACTGGAAAAACAACTGACCTGGAAAATAGACCTAGGAGAGACAATTTAGAAATTATTGGTCTATCTGAAAGCCATGATTAAAAAAAGAGCCTAGGCATCGTCTTTTAAGAAATTATTATGGAAAACTGCTCTGATATTCTAGAACTAGAGGGTAAAATAGAAATTGAAAGAATCCACCAATCATGTCTTGAAAGTGATCCCCAAAGGAAAATTCCTGGGAATATTATAACCAAATTCCAGAGTTCCCAGGTCAAGGAGAAAAATATTGTAAACAGCCAATTCAAATACTGTGGATTTAGCAGTCTCTACCTTAAAGCATCAGAGGGCTTGGAATAGGATATTGTTGAGGTCAAAAGGGGTAGGATTACAACCAAGAATCACCTACCCAGCAAAACTGAGTATTCAAGGGGAAAATGGACATTCAATGAAACAAATAAAGGACTTTCAAGTACTCCTCATGAAAAGACCAGAGGTGAATAGAAAATTTGACTTTCAAATACAAGGCTCAAAAGAAGCACAAAAAGGTAAATAGGAAAGAGAAATCATAAGGGATTTAATAAGGTTAAATTGTTTACATTCCTACATGGGAAAATGATAACTTGCAACTCCTAAAACTTTCTTACTAGGGCAGTTACAAGTAGTATATATGGACAGAGGGTATGGGTGTGAGTTGAATATGATGAGATGATTATCGAAAAACTTAAGGAGTGAGAAAGAAGAATGCTCTGGGAGAAGGGGAAAGGGAGAGGGAGAATGGGGTAAACCATCTGACATAAAACAGAAAGAGATTTTGGAAAGAGATTTTGCAGTAGAGGGGAAAATGGGAGAAGGAAGCGTGTGAAGCCTACCCTTATCAGAATTGGCTCAAAGAGAGAATAACATACACACTCAGTTGGATGTAGAAATCTGCTTCACCCTTCAGGATAGTAGGAGGGAAAGGGAATGAAGGAGTGGTGGTGGGGTAGAGACTGATCGAAGGGAAGGTGAATAGGGGTGATGGGGTGCTTGGGTGCTTGTCTTTGGGAGCTTGTGCTTGTACTTGGACCCCAATTTCTCCCTAGTCTCAGAGACACTGTCTCTGACAACCACTCCCAAGCCCAAGGACACTGTGTCTAGCAATTACTCATGCGTGGTCCCCAGCAAGACCCTTATCTCTCTCCCTGGTGCAGCTACACAAAGCTGGGTGAGGGAGTGCTGCGCTGCTCAGGCCCCAGCCCTCAGATCATGTCTCTGGAAGCCTCCCAATTCCTTAGTAAGTTCCTGTCTTGTGAGAAAGCTTTCCCTTGTTGCAAAGCATTCTCTCATCAAGAGAGAGGGAGAGGGGTGCCTTGCCCAGCCCAAGGAGTTTTGTCCTTGGCCGGCCCAAGGACTCTTCCTCCTGCCAGACTCCCGAGAGCCATGCTTCTGTCTTCTCCCTCCCTGACTGGTATACTCCCTACACTTTCCCATCCATAGCTCCCAAAGACACCTAGACCTTTGGATTACCTCATCAGTGTCCCTGGCATTCCTTTCCCATGCCCTTTTCCATATAAACCCTCACACCATCTTCAGTCCCTTGAAGGTTCCTTAAGAATCCTTGCCCACTGAAAAGCATAACAATAAATCTCTGCCACCTTGACTTGAAGAATGCTTGGGTCTGTGAATTCATTCCAGATGACCCCATCCTGTACTCCAGTCTTTGAGGGGTCTCGACCTCTCAGACTGAAACATTTATGGCACCCAAAGTGGGGCTTGTCTGAAATCTCAAGCCTTCTCCGAGTCAAGGTAAGCCTCCCCCTCCTCTCTCCCTGTAATTGGGTCACCCTTCAAGCACCTAAGAAGGCTTACTGGGGCTTTGGGTCGAGCCTGCGACAGGCTCTAGCAGATTTCCCTCTTGACAACGGATGCCTTGTTTGGGAATTTCTGCAGATTTTTTCTCCTTCACCAGGACTCTGATCGAGGCGAGGAGACTACAGGAGCCAGTCCCTTTTTTTTTCTTAAGGCTTATATGCAAAGAGGATGGGCCAATCTCCCTCCACACCTCGAGATTTGCCCCTAGGTTATCTTTTACAGAACTGGAGAAAGCTCAGTCTCCCAGACCTTAAGATAATTTTGACTGGTTTCTATACGATCTGGAGAATCATGAAAAAAATTGTCTGATTTGTGTAGGGGATTTCTGACAAGTCTCCCTGAGCTTTTAGATTCTCCCTGTCATTACCATGTATCTGTTCTGTGTTTGTGCCTGTGTGGTGTGAGTGAGTGTCCGTTTGCAGCCAGGTAGCAAGAGTAGCATCCCAAGGCTTCAGCTGGACTCTGGAATGCCACTTTCTTTCTCTCTCCCTCTCCCTTCCTGATTACAGCAGCCTCAGAGGAGCAGGTGGATGGGAGAGAGAAGGAGATAAAAATATTTTATTATTTAGGTTATATGATTGGTGAAAGGCAAGTTGAGAAGGATCCTCAAAGTATCAGATCAAAATTAGAAAGAAATAAGATATGTGCAGTTATAAAGGGACTTCAATCAAAATGCATCACAGGGATAAGTAGGTAGAAGGAAAGGCAAGAAATTTTAAGGATGTAGGAATGAGAGGAGTATGGGTAGAAAGAAAAGCATAATCTATTTGCATTAACAGAGTGAACAGAGAGTTTGAGAATAAAAGGTTTGGAAACTTTTGGAGAATTGTTGGGGGAAAAAATTCTCTCTTTCTCTCCATTCTAACTCTGGCCAAGTTTTGAATGTGGAGGGAAAGACAAGATAGAAAAGGGGAACCTTTTCCCCTCAGATCAAAAACAGAGGTAGCACTTAATCTTTCCTGCCTCACATAAAAGAGAAAAGTTCTTGTGTGCTGGAATACAACCAAAAGGTAATGTAATTCATTCTGGTAATATTTTAAATGAAATGTGATGCTCTTAATTTAATATTTGAAGTCAGAATTTATTATACTGTTTGGCACCAAGGCAAATTGGGAAAATATATGGATCTGAAATTTGTTAACTGGGTGACATTAAGCAAGTTGACTCAGTTAATCTCACATGATTGGAAGGTGCCTAACACAATGTGTGACAGAGGGCAGACACTATAAATGTTAACTGTTACTATTAGTTCCTTAATCAGATGTGACCAGTATACAATGCCAATGGTGATGACATGCTGGATTTTCTATGTAAAGAAATTTGGAAATGCGTTAAACAGAGTTTGAGTCACCTGATTGGTAATGTGCTTCTTTCAAGTTTTAAACATCTAGTATTGTTTCAAATTGTTAAACTTTTCTATCAGTTGTGTGAAGCAGCTTTTCATGATTTGGATGTTATTAAAGTGTGATCTTAAATAAACTAAAGGATGATAGAAAACTTGTGTAAAACCACTTATATTACTTTGTCAGCCTTGCTAATCTTGTCTTATAATGTTTGATAACTACCATTTTGAACATCAGGTATTTCCACCTTTACCTGTAATTAAAGAAGGACTTATAGCTAAAACAATTTCACTATCACTTATGAAAGTTATTCTTGTTAACTAAGTTGTCTGAAGTTACTGTTTTAATTTAAAACCTAGAATTGTTAATTGATTAGTGTGTGAAAAGGAGGTGATTGGGTAAAAGCCTTATCCAGGTTGGTTCTGCCCATTCCAAATAGTACTCCTTGGGATAAGGGGGTCGGCAGGAAGGGGCACCAGGATCAGCCCCTCCCTGGAGTAAATGGCAATTCCCCTTCTTTTGTAAACTTCCCAAGGTCCCTGGAAACCATCTGTGTGGGCAGATCATCTGCCCTGAGAAAAGAGCTTGTTAAGGTTTGGAGGTCCTAAATATTGAACTTGGCTGAAGAAGTGATTTCTAATGATTGGTTTTTACACCAGGACAAGTTTAAATTTGAGAAAGATGTAAAGTGAAATCTGTTATGTATGTGAGTCCTGGCAAATCTTTATTGCTTATTGCAACTCCATGAGAGTCAAATTAACTATATCTGGCTTTAGGCTGTAATTAGTGAAACTTGCTGTTTGAGGTAAAAGGCTCTTGGGACTATAATTAATTTTGTTTTGAGTTTAAGTTTGGGTATAGTTGTCTGCATTAAATCAGTATCTCAGAGAAATGCCACAAGAACAGGTGGAGGTCTACTTAGAGGGAATGTGATTCATTTGGGAAAAAGCTGCGAGCACAATCTTAGCCTCAATGTAGAATAGGATCCTCCTGGCTCAGTTTCCCCATTGCGTTCCATTGAGAAGGAATGCTTCCCACCTGACTATTCCTGAGTCTGACTATGAGGAGAAACAGACACTGCGTGACTGGAGAACTGTGACTCTTATCTGAACTCAAACAGACATAAGGATGTTCTATCTTGTCATATTTGGCATGTCACATGTCCATGCCTTTTCCTTTTATAGTAGATTTCTGTGATCAGAGCAAATTGTCAGTAAAAGACATGAGCACAATGTAAGTATGTGAGGTATTGCTGTTTTGATCTGAATTTGTAGTTATCCCATGGCCTAAGTAAGAGTAAAATCAGTTTTTGAATTTATTGTATGTAAAATATTCAATTTCTGAAGTATAATTAGAGAAGGATAAACAAGCCTGTGGAACAAGATTGTGTATCTATTCAGTTGTTATCAGGTTAAAGTTAGGAACCTCTTTTGTTTAAAGCAGTTTTTGCAAGAGCCCCCCTCCCTAATGTAACCGACTCAGAGGTCTTTGACCATCCCTGTTGTCCTGGCCACTCCTTTATGGGAAAATTTTTCTATCTCAACATCTTGTTTCTCAACAGGGAATTATTCCCTTGCTTGAGAGACAAGCTTTATGGCCACTGTACAGGTAAAGACCCCTGTCAGGGGAGGGACTGTAAATTTCTCTGCTGCTCTCTTGACTTGTACCACCTGTAAGGATGATGAGTGTCCCGAGAACTTTACCTCTCCCAGCTGTACCACCTATTCTGAGGGAAAACTCCCTAGTTACACCTCTGACCCAATTCCTCTTGCCACTCTCCTAGTAAGTATTCCCTATTTAACTTTCCCTTCTCAATTGATACACAATGCTACAGCC
Source organism: Phascolarctos cinereus (assembly GCF_003287225.1). NCBI lineage: Eukaryota > Metazoa > Chordata > Mammalia > Diprotodontia > Phascolarctidae > Phascolarctos > Phascolarctos cinereus. The sequence goes on from NW_027555378.1 coordinate 276,592, forward strand.
CCCTCTAACTATAACACTCTTGTTGATCTTTTGAAAGTTTCTCTTCCACCTGGAATATTGACATGTAATCATACTGATCCTCAGTACCTTTTACAAACAGGTCCCATTTATACTCCTAAGAGATACTCCTTCCTTTGTGGGTTGGGTGGGCCAGGTGGTCAGGAATCTGGGGAAAAAGTAAAGCAAAATGCCACTACTTGGCAGGACCCCAGGAATGTTGTTCTAGCCACCCAGTGTTTAACACCTTGTAAGGATTTTGGTGTGTGCTCCCTTGGATTTTTGGCATCACCTCTGACCATTTTCAATATTACTAAACCCGCACCTCCACCCTAACAGGAGTAAAGCGTGGGTTCTGGGACAATGTTCTCTCTGGTACCTTAAAAAGGGAACAGAGCATCTCATGCCTTGGTATGGATATTTACAACATGAGTTCATTCTTTCCGACTTGAAAGGGACCATTCACCAATTGGCAAATGACACAGCTTATAGTATCTGGGACATTCAACAACCTCTGGATTCCCTGGCAAATGTGGTCCTGGATAATCAGATAGCTTTGGATTATCTACTTGCTTAGTGGAGGTGTCTGTGCCCTGGCCAACACCTCCTCCTGTATGTATATTAACAACTCTCAATAGGTGGAGCTCAATAGGACTAAAGAAATTCATCTGGATGCAAGAAATCCATGAAAACCTTAGTACACCAAGGTCATCCTCTTCTTGGGGATTTTGGCTTCTCTCTATGTTAAGTAGTATTCTTGTCCAACTCATATATATATATATATATATATATATATATATATATATATATATATATATATATATATATATATATATATTATATATATATATATATATATATATATATATATATATATATATATATATATATATATATGGATTATAAAAGGATTGTATTCCTTTTACTTCTTTTTGGCCCTTCCTTGTCTGCTTAATCTCCTTGCCAGATTTGTCTCCTCTAGGCTCAGTGCCCACCACTTCCAGATGACCGCTCAAGCTGTATACCAGCCTCTGTCTGAGACCACAGCCCATTACCCCCTGGATCTGGCATCAGCCAAGTTCCAGACACTGGCTAGAGAACCAACCCTTGAACAGAGGGACCCCAGGAGGCAGGGACAGCTCTATGCCCAATCCCAGCAGGAAACAGTTTCAGAAGTTAAGACCTTTGTCCCTCACCCAAAGAGATTTTGGGTCCCATCTGTTTAAGGGGGGGAATCAGGGGGTGCTTGGGTGCTTGTGCTTCTACTTGTATCGAAATTTCTCCTTAGTCTGAGAAACACTGTCTCTGACAATCACTCCCCAGACCAAGGACACCGTGTCTAGCAGTTACTCATACGTGGGCCCCAGCATAACCCTCATCTCTCTCCCTGGTGTAGCTACACAAAGCTGGGTGAGAGAGTGCTGCGCTGCTCAGGCCCCAGCCCTCAGATCATGTCTCTGGAAGCCTCCCAATTCCTTAGTAAGTTCCTGTCTTGTGAGAAAGCTTTTCCTTGTTGCAAGCATTCTCTCATCAAAACAGAGGGAGAAGGGTGCCTTGCCCAGCCAAGGAGTTTTGTCCTTGGCCGGACCAAGGACTCTTCCTCCTGCCAGACTCCCAGAGCCATGCTTCTGTCTTCTCCCTCCCTGACTGGTATACTCCCTACATTTCCCATCCATAACTCCCAAAGACACCTGTACCTTTGGATTGCCTAATCAGTATCCCTGGCATTCCTTTCCCATGCCATTTTCCATATAAACCCTCACTCCATCCTCAGTTTCTTGAAGATTCCTTAAGAATCCTTGCCCACTGAAAAGCATAACAATAAATCTCTGCCACCTTGACTTGAAGAATGCTTGGGTCTGTGAATTCATTCCAGATGACCCCGTCCTGTACTCCAGTCTTTGAGGGGTCTCAACCTCTCAGACCGCAACAGTGGGAGGGGATATTCAGAAGTAAAACACTTGAGAATGGACAAGGTGAAAGCAGAAAGAGAGTAAGAGGGGAATATACAATAATTGCAACTGGAAAAAAATTATAGCAAGTTTCCCTGATCAAGATTTCATTTTTTCCAATATAGAGAGAATAGGATCAAATTTAGAAAAATAAGAGCCATTCCTCTTGACAAGTGGTCAAAGGATATGAAAAAGCAGTTTCAGACAAAGTAATCAAAGCTATATATAGGCATATGAAGAAGTGCTCTAAATCACTTTTGATTAGAGAAATGCAAACTAAACCAACTCTGAGATACCACCCCACACCTATTAGATTGTTCAATATGACAGAAAAGGAAAATGACAAATGTTGCAGGGGATGTGGGAAATTTGAGACACTAATGCCCTGTTGGTGGAGTTGTGAACTTACTCAACCATGCTAGAGAGAAACTTTTTTTTTCACAGAGGATAGAGTTTTATTGTCAACAAAGACGTTTACATAGAGTATTGCATAAAGTATAAACAAATCTACAAAATAATATTAACTATACAAGTTGTTACTAACACTTACATAAGTTTTTTAAAGTTTTGTGCGTGATGCGTGTCAGGTTCCTACGAACAGGATGCAAGTGAGCAGATATGAACATGATGATCACATTTAAAGGAACTGAAAACTACTTCTGACAGAGTTAACTTTCAAATGCAAAGCATTTCCACACAAAACAAAGCATCTAATATGTCAAAACCAACAGAATCAAGAGTTAGGATATAAAATGAACACTCTCAGAGAAAAGTGTGGATAAGGATATTTGTTTATGCTCACTTTAACAAAGGCTATTGCTTTAATATTTCAGCAATAGAAATTAGGAGTCAGAAAACACGAAATTTGAAACTTTAGAAAAGACAACCTTATTTTACTGAAGGCAAGCACAATAGCTACAGTAGTTACACTAATTTTTTCAGAAGGATTTTGAGGTTGCTCCATTAACTCACCTCCTTGACTTATGGAATTGTAGTTGTACAGAAAACAAAGGATGCAATTAAAATAACTTTTTCTCCAAATTCTGTCCCTTAAAAAAATACAGTACTCCACTGAACTGAAGGACTAAGGAATTCCGTTTACATGCCAAGATAAAAAAGTTAACTTTGTTCTTTTCAAGGTCAACAGTAATACAGCTCCTTCACTTCCTCTGCTTCCTAAGAATATAGACATAGGCAATCTGCATCACTTCTTTTTTTTTCGATTTTATTAATTTATTGATTTTTCAACAATCACTTCCATATGCTTTTGAGTTGAAAAGTTTTCTCCCCCTTCCGCCCCCCCCACCCTCCCCAAGACAGCATACAATCTGATATAGGCTTTACATTTACATTCCTATTAAACATATTTTCATATTAATGAAGTTGTAAGTAAAATTAAAACCAATAGGAGGAACCATCAGAAAGATAAAACAAAACTCAACAGAGGGTAAAAATAAGTGATAGCGATTCGACTTCCATAGTTCCTTCTTTGGATGTGGACAGCATTTTCCATCCCGAGGCCTCTGGAGATGTCCTAGATCCTTGTAATGCTGAGAAGGGTTCAGTTTAACAGTATTAGTCATCACATAATGTGGCTCTTATTGTGTATAAAGTCCTCTTGGTTCTGCTCACTTCACTCAGCGTCAGACCATATAGGTCTTTCCAGGTTTTTCTGAAGTCAGCCTGTTCATCATTTCTTATAGCACAATAGTATTCCATTACATTCACATACCACAACTTGCTCAGCCATTCCCCAACTGATGGGCATCCTCTCAATTTCCAATTCTTTGCCACCACAAAAAGAGCTGCTATGAATATTTTTATACATGTGGCTCCTTTTCCCATTTGCTTGATCTCTCTGGGATACAGCCCTACAAGTGTCCTTTTTCTTCTTTTCTGAATTAGGATCATCTAGTAAGTCTGGCTCAAATGTATAAAGTTCAGTCAGTTCATTCAAAGTAAAATGGCGTTCAACTGGCTGTTGATCAATAACTCGAAAAGAGAGTGATTGCTTGGTTATTTGAGGTTTATAGATCTTATCTTCCATAGTTCCCTGTATAAGAATTAGAAACCATAATTAGATAACATATGCACATTTCACCACTATGAAATTTTACTTCAAAGATCTTGGTTTTGCATAGGCAGTGCTTGATAACTTGAATTCACGAAACCAGATATAATTCTTTTCAATTACTGTTAGTCTCCTTTGTGGGCTCCATAATTAATATCATGCTGGTTAACCATTGGTGTCCCTAAAGTTTGATTTGAAGCCCTTTTCTCTTTTCCCTCCCTACTCTTCCTTTTGGTAATCACTTGTTACCATCATCTCTATGCTGATGACTTCCAGATTTTCAAACTGAATGTCCTATAGAAACCCTACAGTAAACATATACAAAACTGAACTCACTGTCTTTCCCCTTAAACCTTTTGTTCTTTCACACTTCTCTAATATTGTTTAAGATGCCACCATCTTCCAATCGCCCAGCTTTGGGATTTCAGTATTACCCTCAATCTTCCTTACTGTACGTATGCAAATCTTGTCAAAGACTGTCATTTCTATCTTTACAAAAATCTCCCACATTTAACTTTCTTCCTGTTCTCACAACTACCACCTTAATTTAGGCCCTCACAACCTCTTCTGAATGACTACAATGGCCTAATTGGTCTCTCTGACTCCATAGATTACATCCTATTCCATTATTCCATTTACTGCTGTGAAAGTGACTTTCCAGTATTTTCTTTTTCAAACTATCTGGTAATTAACTTTTGCATATAAAAACACATAAGGCTAACCAAGTCCTTCAAGCATCTACAATTCACTTTGCTGACTCATTCAGATATTGGGAGAATCTGCTTCCAGAAATACAAGCTGATGAATAATGATGAGGACTCTGATAGCCAGTTTTTAAGCATTTGCAGGCATTCAGTGACTTTCCTATGAGCTGACTGCACGATGATAGAAAGTCTTTTAATTGGCTACTAAGTCAGAACTAATTGTATATACAAAATTCTCTAACAGAGGAAGTTGAGCTATCTCTCCATGGAGGCTTCTAAATGAGGAAGAACTTCTACGAACCTCTGGGTGATAAAAAGCATGACCAATTTGGTTGCTGTATTCTTCAACCAATGCCAACACATGGCTACAAATATACATGGCACTTTGATTTCTTTTCCTCATTGGATTTCTTCTTTCCTTATTGCAGGCCAACCAATGTCAGAGTTTCAAACAATTGGAGAAGATCCATGTAAGAGCCTTAGCTGGGAGTACACTACCTGAAACTGCCATCATAGTCTTCAGGAGTGACATGCATGATATCCACATAACATTGGATAGTAGCTCAGTTAGAAGACAGAGCAGTAGATTTTTATGGGGATTTGCTAGTAGATGGCATTAATAAAGCATGATATATACATACATATACATACATACATATATGTGTATGTTTATTTATTCACTTTTTATTCCTAAAGCATAGGTCTACTTGCCATGCCCCTCTACTCAATAAACTCTAGTAATTCCTTATTATCTCTAGGATAAAATCCTACAACTTAAGTCTCTATCTTCTTAGGCTTAACTCCCTTCCACTTACTGTGATTTAGTGACAATGACCTTCTTGTCATTGCTCACACATGATTCCATTTCCCAATCAAGTGTCTTTCTACTGGCTGGAATGTTCACCTTTCTTGTCTATAAAGCTTCCTTTCTTTCCTGAAGTTTCAATTTACTTCTGCAAGAGGCCTTTTCTAGACCCTCTTAATGCTGACTGCTTTTGACTCTATATACCTCACACAACAGGGTTGTTTGCATGCTGTGAGGTCAGTAAGAGAAGGGACTGTTCTTGTTTTTCTTTGAAATCCCTGTACTTAATACAATGACTGGCAAATATATTGATATGTTTGTGTATATCTGTATACATATATATGCATATACATGTATGATATTAATTAGGGGAGGGAAATTACTTGACCAATGAACATATTTTAAGATGGCCTTTTCTGTTCAAGGAAAATACTAAAAGTTGATTGTATGTAAAGAATGAAATGTCATTTTACTTACCTATAATTGCTCTCCAGTTTCAAACTTTTGCTTGTACTTCCAATTTATTATATGAAAAGTTGAAAACTACCTGAGCTAAAAACGTGTATACAAAGACTGGTTTATTTTGACCAAAGAGATAAACCCTGAATATACTCTGAATATCATAGGATGGATTCCAAGAGGCATCAAAGACAATTACTCGATTAGCAGCTACCAGATTAATGCCAACTGAACCCACTTTGCTGGAAATAATGAACAGCCAGCCCCTACAAATTAAAAAGGAAAGAATTATTCTTATAAAATTAATAAATTTGCCATGAAATATTGCCTTTATGAATAAGAAAATATGTAGGTTCATTTGCCACATGCCAGAAACAGAAGCATGTAGCCAAATAATCTAGGCAAAGTATTTCAGGTAGCAATAACTTATCAAAATATGAAGGGAAAAGCACACTGACATTTAATCAATAATCTCTGATTAATGTATTTTGCTTATTTATTCAATTAAGAAACATGTACTTTCTTTCTTCCAATACCTTAAACCCCTAAATTAAGACGGGGAAAAAATGAAAGAAACAGAAAACTCTTGTCACAAATATGCAGACAAACAAAAGAAATTTCCCTACAGATTAAATCCAAGGGAAAAAATGCATGTTTCATTCTGCATCTTGAGTCTAGAGTCCATTATATCTCTCTGTCAGGAGGTGGACAGCAAATAATTGGTCCTTGGAATCATGGAAGAACAAGCCAAAAATTTAAGTCCTTAAGGCTTTTGAAAAGTTGTTTGTCTTGACAGAAATGTTATTCTTATTGTAAAAATTGCTACCATTGCACAGTGGGTAAAGAACCTGCCCTGGAGTCAGGAGAACTTGAGTTCAAATCCAGTCTCAGACCAGGAATTTGACACTTATTCATTGTGTGACCCTGAGAAAGTCACTCAACCCAATTACCCCCAAAAGAAAGAAAGAATAGAAAAAGAAAAATTGCTACCATTGTTCTACTCACTTCATTCAACATTGAGTTCATACCAGTCTTCCCAAGTTTCTCTTAAACGTTCCCTTTCGTTTCTTATAGAATAGTACACTATCAAATTCACATACCATAATTTCTCTGGCCGTTCCCTAATGTATGCATACCATTCTAAGTTTCCAGTTCTCTGTCACTACAAAAAGAACTGCTATAAATATAAATATTTTTAGATACAGAGATCCCTTCCCTTTCTTTGATCTCTCTGGGTTATTATCAGCATAGTGGTGGTACGGTTAAATAAAAGTGTTTGCACAATTTAGTCACTTTTTCATGACATTTTCTGTTCCATTTTTTAGCTACTAATTCTTTACAGATTTCAAGAATGGCTAAATGAAATCACAGCTCTAGTGGCAGTGCTATAATGTTCCTGTTTTTCTACATTCCTTCCAACGTTTGTCATTTTCTTTTGTCTATTAATCTCTGCCAACCTAATGGGTATAGGATAGAAACTTGTAATTGTTTTAATTTATGTTTCTTTAACTATTATTGAGGCAGGAATTTTTACATGGATTTTGATAACCTGGATTTATTCCAATTCATTACTGATGAATCAAAAGTCAGATTTGCACTTTATTATGTGAAATGATTGAGAGAAGATAATAAAATCAGATGACTAGAGAATTTCAAAATAGAATTTGAAAATAAAATGCTAGATTACAGGGATTTTAACAAAAACCAAGAAGGGGGAATTAATAGGAAAACAGTTTTCTAGTTAGGGGGTATATCTGTGTTAACTGAAAATTTTTCAAGAAATATGCACTGGATGCCAGATAAAATCAGTAGCAAAATCACTTTGAACATAACAAAGAAAGAAAGTGGCCCCTATAAGCTGGTAATGATCTGCAACATAAATGAGGAAAAAAATCTAAAACTACCCGCCTCACATTAGTTTCATCATTAAACTCTTTAGCCCATTTCTTTCTTGCCTGTGCACTTGTAGTACCAGGCAAACGATAATAATCAATGTTTTGAAACCATTTTCCTTCACCTACATATTAAATAGTAAAAATGGGTCTATTATATTGTAATGTAGCACTACATACACACAAAATCAACTTTCATTAAATATCTAATTCTACTTAAAAACCACTTTTCAAATTTGAAAATTACTCATATAAATGCTACACAGCAAAAATGCATAGCAAAATAGCTACTCTAAATAAAATTTGAAATTTACTCAATTATTTACTTAATTGATGGTCATTTAGTTTGTCACTTATTAATTTCTGTGATATTCTTGACCTTTTGTTCTTCCAGATGAATATTATTTTTTTCTAGCTCTACAAAATAGATGTTTTGTAGTTTGATTGGGATGGCACTGAATAAGTAAATTAATTTAGGTAGAACTGTCATTTTTTATTATATTGACTTGGAGTACCCATGAGTAATTAAGATTTTTCCAGTTGTTTAGATCTGACTTTATTTGGGTGAAAAGTGTTTTCTAATTGTGTTCAAATAGTTCCTAGGTTTGTCTTGGCAGGAAGATTTTCGAGTATTTTATATTGTTGAGTTATTTTAAATGAAATTTCTCTACCTCTTTCTGCTACTAATATATAGAAATGCAAATGATTTATGTGGGTTTACTTTATATCCTGCAACTTTGCTAAAACTGTTAATTATTGTTAATTATTTCAAGTAGTTTTTTAGTTGATTCTCCAAGTATACCAACATATCATCTGCAAAGAGTGGTAGTTTTGTTTTCTCATTGTTCTTTCTAATATTCTAATTCCTTTAATTTCTTTTCTTATAATATTGCAAAGCTATCATTTTTAGGACAATATTGAATAATAGTGGTTATAATGGGTAGCCTTGCTTCACTGCTGATATTGCTGGGAAGACTTCTAGCTTACCTTCTTTACAGATAACACTTGATGATTGTTTCAGATAGTTACTACTTCGTTTAAGGAAAGCTCCATTTATTCCTATACTCTTTAATGTTTTTAATAGAAATAGATGTATTTTGTCAAAACTTTTTCTGCATTTATTGAGATAATATAAGATTTCTGTTTGTTTTGTTATTGATACGGTCAGTTATGCTGCTAGTTTTTCCGATATTGAACCAGCCTTGCATTCCTGGTATAAATTCCACCTGCTCGTAGTGTAAAATCCTTGTGGTATATTGCTATAACTTCCTTCCAAGTACTTTGTTTCAAATCTTTGAATCAATATTCATCAAGGAAATTGGTCTATAGTTTTCTTTCTCTGTTTTGGCCCTTCCCTGTTAGGTATATTTGTATCAAAAGTATTTTATAAGGACTCCTTCTTTGTCTATTTTTTAAAAATAGTTTATATATTTTTGGAAATAATTGTTCTTTAAATGTTTAGTAAAATTTACTTGTGAATCCATCTGGACTTAGGGAGATCATTGATGTCTTGTTCAATTATTTTCTTAAATGGAGCATGTTCTATTTTCTGTTTTGTTAGTCTGGCAATTTAATTTTTATAAATATTCATCCATTTCACTTAGATTGTCAGACTTTTTGGCACATAATTGGGCAAAAGCACTCCTACTAATTGTTTTAATTTAATTTCATATTCATTAGTGCTATATTCACCCTTTTTGTTTTTGATACTGGTAATTTGGTTTTCTTCTCTCTTTTTTTAAATCAAATTAACCATTGTTTTCTATTATGTGATCTATTTTTTAGTTTTTCTCACAATACCAGCTCCTAGTTTTGTCATTAGTTTAATAGTTTTCTTCATTGATATCAAAACTTTTTTTTTCAGAAATTCAGCATTAAAGGGTGGACTTACCTTTATAAATTCAAGGCTTGTCTTTATCATCTGATATTTCCTTACTGCCCAATTCAAGAAAATCTTCAATCAAGTCCAGAGATATGAGAGGTTGGCTAAATACCAGCCTGGGAAGAAAAAAAAAGTGCTGTTTATTGAGATTGCTTTCTAAAAATTCCTTGTCATGATCCTTATTCTCCTTTAATATGCTATCAAATTTTTTGGTGTTGCACTTACATATAATGACATATATATTACATTTATATATAATGACATATAAACCAGAACTCTACAAAAGCAGCAAAGACCTAATGAACAGGGACTTCATTAGAAGGATTTGGGAGGAACTGCCTTATCAAACACAACCTAGGACAACATGAGTAATCAACTGGAAACAATTTGGCCTAATTTCAGTTTTAAAAAAAATCTGAATAAAGTAAATGTAGTCTGCTATAAACTTTTATTTTGTATTTCAGTTATGTGAAAGCTAAAGATATCCAATTCCAAATATTAAGTATTGAATAATGTCAGCAACATATTGGAAAGAGTGTCAGACTTGGAATTAGAAGACCACAATTTGAAGCCAAACTGTATTTACTTTTTTGTTTTATTTTGTTTTTTTTTTCCCCGGATGAAATCTATAATACTATTAACTAATGCTGATTACCATGGATACATAATAAGTAATTTCATTGATTTGGTAGGAAGTAGTACATTGCGCTTAATATTAAATTTAGTTCAATTTTCTCTCCCTTGGATTCACTCTTCCTTCTTTTTATTTAAGCAATATCAGCTTTGTGCAAAACACTGTGTTGATTAAGTGCTATGGAGACTAAAAAAGTGCATGTGAAACATGGTTCTTACAAGTGATGGGATCCGGTTCTTCAAATATTTTTAACAAAGGAGACTAACTTATAACTAAACTGTTAAAATTTACTTCCTAACAGAAAAGAGAAAAAGTCCATTTTTCGTATTTTCTGGCCATTAAGTAAGACTTTAACAGAAATATTTGTTTAAGAATGGGTGTTAATTTCTCTGAGAAGTATATGAGACAGAAAATAAGAATTAACCCTTACCAAAATGAGCTTTCTTTAGAAGACAGAAATATAAAAATTGAAATCCAAATTTGAAATATGTTACTAGAAGAATAAGTAATTTAATTTAATTATACTGGGATTAATACAAATCCATTTTTTAAGAAGTGTATTATATTACTCACACTTTATCCCCAAGTTCCTCGGCCATTTTAAGAATTTCAAAAAGAAGTACCATTTTTCCAGAATGTTCCAACACTTTAGCATCAGAATCCGTGATAAAATCTTTGTACCAGTCTGGAGAAGTGCCGCCTGGATTTGAAAAGTATGTTCTTCTTCCTAAAATATAATACAATACAAATAAAGAAACATTGTTAAGTTTTAAAAACATAACTTTCTTAGAATTCTGAAAACTAAAAGCATATTTGGAATTTACAGAAATCAGAAATCATTCTTAATCACTGAGATATTATTAGCATAGTCAATATAAGTATAATTTCAATATAGTTCATATATTTATTATTCAGTCATTCATGTGTGCTGATTCTTTGTGACCCTATGGATGATAATGTCCATGGGGATTTATTGGCAAGTATTTAAAGTGGTTTGCCATTTCCTTCTTCAGTGGATTCAGGCAAATAGAGATTGTCTTGCCTGGCGTCACACAGCAATTAAGTGTCTGAAGTTGAATTTGAACCTAGGTCTTCCTAACTGTAAGCATACTCTCTCCCTTGAGCCACCTTATATATAGTTGTATTATATATAGTTGTATGTATTTCCGAATCAGGATGATAGGCCATAAATTTTTTTTCGGCTTAATTCTTTTTAGTATCTTGAAAATAAGTTAATAAAATGTATGCACTTATTTATCTATATATATCCCAAAATTTACTAAGAATATATTATTTAAAAGCCCACTGAGCACTTAGAAAAATATGAAAAAGACATTGCTAGTTTGGAAAAACTAAAAATGATCATAATTTGTAAATAATAATTATTGCTATGGACATATCATATCGTATCATAGGAGCAAAATAAGAATGTTTTAATAACTATTTTGATATACCTATGTCAAATAATTTCAAGGGTTTTTTCATTTTTTTTACATTGAGCTCCTTTTTAAAAAAAATTGAGATACAAGAAAAAATATTCCTGTCAAAAATGAAAGTAGATTTAGCATGAAACTATAAAGTTTTCTTTCGTTTTAAAACTCTTCCCTTGACTTCCATGTCTATACCATATTGGTTCTTTTTCTCCACTATCTATTTTCTATATTCCTAAACTCTATTGAAAGTTTGTAGCTGGAGTCCAAATATGCTTGTAAGATTTCCTGAGAAGTATTAACAGTAGTAATAATGTTAAAAGAAGTTCTAAAAGTAAGTTAGAAGTGGTAGCCTTCATAATCAGTTAGGTACCAATATTGATAGACTTAACCCTTTCAGCAATACAAGGATCTAAGACATCTCCAAAGGCCTCATGATGGAAAATACTATCCACATAGGAAGAAAGAACTATGGAGTTTGAATGCACATCGAAGCATACTATTTGCTATTTTTTTCTTCTGTTGTGTTTTATTTCCTCTTTCTGGTAGTTCCTCCTATTGGTTCTAATTCTTACAACATCACTAATGTGAAAATATGTTTAATAGGAATGTATATGTACAGTCTATATCAGATTGTGCGCCGTCCTGGGGAGACTGGGAAGGGAGAGGGAGAAAAATTTAAAACTCAAAAGCTTATGGAAGTGATTGTTGATAAATCAAAATAAATTAATTAAAAAAAGAAATAGTACCCTTTAGTCTCAGAAAAAAATTCTGTCTCCATGAAGTGCAGGAAGTAAAGTCCTGAGTCTGTTATCCAGGACTGAAAATTGTTATATGTCTTTCATTTTTGAGGAAGACCAGTAACATCATAATGTAATGGGTGATGCCTTGACTTGTGCAACAATTAAATTTAAGTGAGCTCCAATTGCACAGTCATCAGTCTCACTCTTTCTTCCATAGTCATTGAAGTTCAGTGGCAAGAGAAAAGTCAAGATGACTGATGATGGCCTGGGATGCAGTGGATGACCTTGGCATCTTCTATGTCTGCTGACCAAGCTTTAAGCACTCCACAGGGCTTGATTCAGCCTCCTTCACAGTCATTGGGATAAATTGTCCTGGTCCACCCATTCCACCAGGGAAAATCTTCACATATGTGGAGTAGACATCCCCCTAACTCACCAACAGATTTATCCTCAACCTAGTTTAGCCTATCTGCCCAGATTGTTTACTAGAGTGTGCATGCTATGCCTGCTACAGCTTCACAGAGCCACAGATGAAAGTAAGACCTCTCTGTCTTTGACTTCTCACTGAAAACTATAGAGGAACAATGGAGCATCTAGAAGGCATTGGTGAGTGTTTGAAGTTTGAGGCTAGAAGATAAGTATTACCGGAATAAATTCTGTATAATTTGTAACTGCACAACCTCTTAAAATTCAATAAAATCTCTAAACTTTAGCTAATTATTTGATTAGTTGATGTAGCAAAACCAAAGTAAACCAACTAACTCATGGCCTACTTTCTAGGTACCCGCTAAATTTAACTGTCGTTTGTTCTTCGGGTAACAGATTTTTCAACATCTTCCAACAACAAAGTTTTAAGAATCATTATTTTCAAAATACTGGATGGAGAAAACCTTTCCCAATAAATAAACTGATCTTTAAAGATCAATAATTAACAAATTAAGATATTTTTCAAGCTTTACTTTCCTTGACATCTCAGTAGAATTTGACAGGTTGTCAAATGACTCTACACGTTCACAGTGATTTGGAACATACTTCACTTGATCTGTAATGTAATTAGTGCACTCCTATTGAGACTGGTCCATACTAAATTCTTGCATTTTCAAAGGTATCTATTTTATCTGTTCTAATTACCTTCATCTATATTTTGGTCAAAATACATCTTCTATACTTAGCTCTAAGAGGTAAGTGATATGTTTCTGTTTTAATTTTTAACAACATAATCAGGGTCATGCATCCATTTGGAATGTACTGAAAAGTGAGGTGTAAGATATTGATTTAAACTTCATTTCTGCAGAACTGCTTTCCAGTTTTCCCAACAATTTTATCAAACAGTTATTTACTAAGTATTTATTTTTCCATTTTATCTAATACTGATTTATTGAGTTCCAGTGTTTCTAATTCTCCTTCATATAGTCTGTTCCATTATTGGTCATTCCACCTATCTACTTTTAAAAACAGTATATTATTTTAAGGACTACATCTTTATAATACAGTTTGAAATCTGGAAGTGTTATTGCCATTTCTTCATTATATCTTTTCATCATTTCCCTTCATATTCTAGATACTTTCTATTTCCAAATCAATTTTATTATTATTTTATCATATTCCAGAAAGTATCCCTTGGTAATTTGACTGGTATAGCATTAAAAGTATAAATGACTTTGGAAGCAGTCATTTTTATTATATAGATACAGTGTACTCCTGACCACTGAATATTTCTCCAGCTCTTGATTTCTTTAAGGAGTAAGAGAAAAATGAGATAAGTAAAATACTTGACACATAGCAAGCGCAATATGTTAGCTACAATTATCATTTAATCTCCATATTTTATGCATTTTGTAGTTACTTGAAATGAGATTTTCTATTTTTACTTTTTAAGTTTTGTTATCTTATATAGAAATGCTGTAAGGTTTGGGGGGCAGTATTTTGTAGCATGGAGCTTTGCTAAAGAAATTATCTCAGTCAGTATCTTTGCTGATTCCCTAGAATATTTCGATGATATTATCATATGATCAGCAAATGGGCAATTTTACCTCCTCTTTATTTATCTTTAATTTTTCTCTTGACTTATTCCTGCTCCAAACCTAAAATCCTAGCATTTCCAAAGTAAGAGTGGGGAAAGTGAGCATTTTTGTTGTACTCCCATTTATTGGATGAATGTTCTATTGTATTTCCATTGCATGTTAACACTTGTTTTTCATTTTAGAAAAATGCTTTTTCTGATATTAAAAATAAGTTCTTGCATTCCTATGCTTTCTAAAGTTTTTAGCATGAAGACTGCTGAATTTTTTCAAAGGCTTTTACTGTACCTATTATGTAGTTTTGGATGTTTTTATTTTTAATATGATTAATTTTGTTTATTGTTTTCCTAATGCTGTACCACCCTTCCATCCCTGGAATGGGAATCCAAGGGAAATTTCCACTTGATCATAATCAATGATTTTGGTGGCTTTCTAATTTTTAAATACAAATTCAGTTCATTATTCCTTTATTTTTCAGTTTTATTAATATCTGTATGTTTCGTACATGAAATTTTTCTCTCTCCACTCAAAAAACACTTGAAATTTTTTATAGTTATCATTATCTTTCACATAGTTACTGTTTCTATCACTTGTCCTTTGTTTGGATTAAGTCTCCATTTGGGTCTGTGTCATTTGTCTGTGGTCCATGAACCTATGAATATTTTGGGGTTATAGTGTTGATGGTATGTGTTAACTGTTTCTGCCTTATTTTTGTTTGCAATATCTCTGATCAGTCTCTGTTAAGAATCAATGTATATTCTTTCACAATCCCATTTAGAAGATTTGTTAACTCATTTCTCTAGTGATTTGTTCAGTCTCATATTTCCCTTTTTATCTTCCTGTTGAGGGATACTGAAGTCTTTTATCATTCTTGTGTTACTGTATATGCCTTTTCATAGATCAGGTAGTATTTTTTTTTTGGTGAAGCAATTGGGGTTAAATGACTTGTCCAGGGTCACACTGCTAGTAAGTGTTATGTGTCTGAGGTCACATTTGAACTCAGGTCCTCCTGACTCCAGGGCAGGTACTCTATACAGTGTGCTACCTAGCTGCCCTTCAGGTAGCTTTTTCTTTGTGAATTTTGATGCGAAGTATTCGGAGCATTTCAATTTATTAGTTTGTTGCCTATGGTTCCTTTTGCCACAATGTAGTTTCCTATTCATTTTTTAAAGTAATTTGTTTTAGGTTTGTCAGATAGCATGACTCTAATTCCTGCTTTTGGGGATTCCGTAGATGCACAGCAAATATTTTTCTAGACCTTCAGTTTTATTTTGTGTCTAATTTTTTTTTCTGTTATATGCTTCTCATAAACAGACTTATTTAATCTGACAGATATTTTTCATTTTGTTGGATTGTTTATTGGATCACATTTATTGCTACAGTTTAGTTTATTTTCCTCCATTTTTCTCTAACAAAGTTTTTAGGCTTTTTTGCCATTTATAAATACAATATTACATTCCTTCAGTTACTTTAATTTCTTTTTGAGATGGTCCTATCCCATTAGCTCTCTTTCCCTCATAACCAATGCCCTAATCATGTTACTCCCTTTTCCCTTGGGGTTTTGCTTATTGGCTCCTTTTTCTTTCTTGATTTTAATATGTTTATTTAATTCCATCCCTCTCACCTTCATTTTTCTATTAGTTAGATTTCCCTTTTCCTTTGCTTCCCTTCAATGAATACTGCTCATTAGTTTGCTGTTAACCCTTTTAATTTCATTTTTTGAAACTGAGGCAAATAGGGTGATGTGACTTGTCTAGGGTCACCCAATTAATAAATGTCTGAGGCCATATTTGAGCTTAGGATAAGTCTACACACACACACACACACACACACACACACACACACACACACACACACAGTCCCTCCCTCACTCACTCAATCCTGTACTCTAGTCTCTATTCATGAAATCATAGCTTCCAAAGTACCTTTCTAGGCATTTTCTGACACTGCTTTTTCCATTGTGCTTCACTCACAGAACAAGGCCAACTCCTGCAGATGAGAGAAAAGACACTCCCCCATGACAGGCTTCCTCCCTCATCCCCCAACCCCATCAACACATCCCTAATTATTCAGCCTCTTATTGATCTACATTCAGACCCCCTGGTCAAAAATCTCCTCTCTACATCCATGTCTTTCCATTTTCCCATCTGGTAAATTGGGAGTTCCAAATATGTCCTTCCCAAGATAGGTCAAGTGGTATTTTCACTCACCAAATCTTCCAAACCAAACCCAGTCCAAAGTCTCCATCTCCCTTGACAGAGCATTTCTCTTCACCAGCAGAAACTTTCAACAGTAGAGTTTTCTCCAACTTTTACTTCCCCATGTCTTCACCCAATGTTCTCCTCCTAGACCACCAGTCACCTGTGTCTTGACTTGTTCTATGTACAGTACATACTCATCTCCCCCAATCTATTTTTATTCATGCTCCCATTTTGTAATATACACCCACAAAAAACATTTCTTCACCTGTAGGCAGAGCACCATCACATTCTGCCCATCATGCCCAAGTCACCTCTTTACTGTTGCCTCAAACTAACTTTCTCTTTCCTACTTTTTTACATTCTTTGCATGTTTAGTTTTTTTTTTCACCTTATCATGTTCTTCTGGGAGACCTATGATGCTAAAATGGAATCTTATTCTGTCCCTAAGTTCAGTATATTTTGTTTGGATAATAAGCATATTTTCTTAGAATATTTTTTTTTTGCTACTCTTCTTCGAGATTGTACTTTACTTCTGTGTATTTGTGTGTCCAATCTATTTTTCTCTTTTTGTATCTATGTTTGGACTTAGTTTTGAAGAGTACAGTTTTTCTATTCTGTCCATTATTTCTGCTGTGCAAGGTCATAAAATTTATTTCATAATTATCATTTCTTTTAAACCACTCAGAAACAGCATGTTATTTATTGTTCCATGTTCTCCAATTTCACAGGATTCTCTTTCTTATCAAGTGCTGGAAAATTTTGTTCTCCTATATATATTCATAGATTATGAACTCATTTACCAGCTGTAGAGACTATTTCTTTCTTCTGAATGTTTTCCTTTTTGGTTTATCTGCTTATGTTCAAGATCTTTGAATTTTCTTCTTCCTGAGATTTTTGGTATTTTCAGGAGGGTTTTCTGATATTATTTTTTTCTTTTTGCTCACTTCTGACACCCTTCTCTCTGAAGGGTGTCAGAAGTTTCCTGGGGAAACTGAATCTCAAAGTGTTTCAGTCTCCTATGCTGGGCCATTCTCAGTACACAAGTCTCTACTTCAAGTGACCTTCATGGGAACAAAACTGACCCTATCTTGATACATGTATCTTCAAAGTACATTTGAGTACTACACAGCTCCAGTTCCACAACCAACACTGTCTCACACTCCCCCCTCAACCACACAGTGTTGTCCCTCACCATGCACCCTTCCTCCATGCCCATGTTTCTCTGTTCCTCAGTTCTCTATCCCACAAGTACTAGAAGGCTAATTTCTATATGTGGGGCCTCCAAGGCTATGGAAGGAAGGCAAGGTGTGGGTGTGCTATCGAGCTCTATTTCAAGCCCAGACATGTTTTTCCCCTTTCCCATTCTTCCTAGCTCTTCTGCAGAGATCTTTTGTGGTCCCACAAGCTTCCATAGCAGTGCCTTGGCACTAGTTTTCAGTCCCAACCCTGAAGAAGACTTCCACAACCTGTGGTGCCTAAGCCAGACTTTTGCAAGGCAATGGAAATAGGGACTAGTGTGGGGGCTGGGAAAGGAATCCTGTAATAACTCAGCTTAGATGCCATTTTACAGTTTGGTTTCCCTTTATTTAACCTTTTTTTTGGGGGGGGTGTCCTAAAACATGGAGATGGCTAAAGTTGCTTTATCTTTGGTGCATAATTGCTGTTTTGGAGAGGTCTAAGTGGGCAAGATAATCAGAAAAATTTTATCTTCTATCTTGTTGATCACAAACCATCTCTCAATCCATTTTAATTTGCAATTCAATTCTGGCCTGTTATCATTTTGATAGAAGATGAAGTCTGGAAAACTGGAGGCTTCCAGGGAAAGATAATAAGTTCAATTTTAATTACGTTGATTTTAAGATTATCTCAAAGACATAGTTTGAAATGTGCTTTAGGAAACTCATGATGCAGTAATAAAGTCCCTAAAGTTTAGGGGAAACTTTAGAGAAAGACAAATATACAGATGACAGTTATCTATATAGAGATGATAATTAAACTCATGGGAGTTGAGGTTACCAAGAAAGTATAGAGGGGTAAAGAAAAGGACCAAGACAAAACCCTGGAAAAACTCAGGGGACTTTATGTGGATCATGAGCCAATGAAATATTCTACAGACCACTAGAAAAAGAGAATAAACATAAGTGCCTAGTATGTACCAGGCACTATGCTCTGAAACTAGACTTGAACACAGGTCCTCCTTAGTCCTGGGCCAACACTCTGTCTATTGGACCATCAAGCAAAAAACAAATGAGTTCAGAGAAGAGATTGCAAGTTTGGCACAGAAGATATATAGTAATAAGAAGGGAGTTTCTATTATTGAGAAATCTGATAAAAACAAAAGCAATACAGAAAATAATTTCTAGCCTTGCTTTGGTGATAATTTCATCCTTGAAAATGTGGAAGAACCAATAAAGGTGAAATTATGTTTAGCTCTTATTGTTGTTAACAGGGAAAATTGGTCACTGGGATAGAAATTATAAACTCTTAGGAGGAAGTGACTAGTCCCTTTTATTGTCTGTGATAGGGAAGAAATTTGGGCAAGGAAGACATGCATGGTAGACTCAGTTTTCAAAGAGTTAAAAAAAAAGATAGGTAGGTACTTGTGGAATAAAATGCTGCAGAGGAAGTCACCCAAGGACAGTTAAGAGATGCTTAAGAATTTAATTCTTAGGTCAAAAACAGAAAAATTCCAATACAGAAGAAAGAACTGTTTGAGGAGAGTGATGTTATGTACAAAAACCTCAACAACCAATTTAGACTGGGGAGTACAAAAAGCATACAGAAGGTGGAAAATGAATATATAAGCAAGGTAGCATTGTGTAAAAATAAAGCTCAGAATGAAATGTGTCCAAGATAAGAGTCTAAAGGAAACAAAAAGCTCTTTTTAACCTAATTCAACAATTAAAAAGAAAAAAGAGGCTCAAAGAACATACTGGGAATTGTGATCACTGAACCACTTTAAGTGAAGTACAAGACTGAAAAAGGGCAAATGTTGCCCTAGAAACAGATTTTGAAAAATAAGGGCCAGTGAGGTCATTGTTTTCAGAAAAGAATTATTAAAGAATTGATTTCTGAGAATGACGTAGTAATAACAAAGAGTGAGCATGGCTTCAGAAGGAACAAGGCACTTTCATGTATGCTCATTTTTGGGTACTGTGGTTTACAAAAGACTCTGGAAACCTGGAATGTCCAAAAGAGAATATCCAATATGATAAATAGTCTAAAGTTCAGGTCATATGAAAAATGCTTGAAAGAAACTGGAGAACAGAAAACTTAGGAGAGACAAAATGTCATCTTAATTACAGGGCTGTCTCATGGGAAAGAGACTAGATTTCTTCCATTTTTCTCACAGGGAAGAACCAGTTGAAATCATAAAAAGACAAATTTAAGCCTGATCTCAGAAAAAAAAAACATTTACTAAAAAATAGAGCTGTCCAAAAGTATACTACTGGCTAGAGAAACAATAGGTTCCCTTTTCTTGGATATATTATTAATTATTTGGTGAATGTTTTTGTGTATGGATTAGATTACATTACTCATGAAACTCCCTTCTAAATCTCAAAATCTGGGATCCATTTTCTTTTTTTAATAGGATTATTAACTTAGCAGATGAGGGGACTGATGTAAATAGAGTAAAGCTTATGATAAGGTATCACACTTGATGTCATTTATGCCTCCAACTTTATGGAAAAATTGGACAGCTATAGGTTAGACAATAACATAAAATAAAATGCCTGTAACTGAAAGAGTTGTTAATGGCTTAATGTTAATGTGTACTGGGCTGACTTTAATTATAGGAAATTTGGTAATGATAAATGTAAAGTCTTATATTTGGTTAAAAACAACTTCATAATCATGGGATGTTGGTTGTTGTTTAGTCATTTTATCAACTGTGTTTGACTTTTCATGACACCATTTGAGTTTTCTTGGCAAAGATACTGGAATGGTTTGTCATTTCCTTCTCTAGCTCATTTTACCAATGAAGAAATTGAGACCAACAGGTTTAAATGACTTGCCCAGGGTCACAAAGCTAGGAAATATCTGAGGCCAGATTTCAACTTGAACTCTATCCACCCAGCTGCCCCAATAGGATGCTGAAGTCATGCTTTAAAAAAAGATTCACAAGTTTTAGTTAACTGCCTGTTAAATAAGTCAACGTAATGTGGTAGCTAAAAAAGTTAATGAGATATTTAATTATATTAAGAAACACATAGCTACCAAGAATGAGGAGATAGTCCCTGAATACTCTGCTCAGAGTCCATGTCTGGAGTACTATATTCAGTGCTGGGAGCCACTTTTTACAAAGGATTTCGATAAATGGTATAGTATTGTTTACTTCAGTTTCTGTAAAATGATGTAGAGAAAGAAATGGCAAACTACTCCAGTATCTTTGCCAAGAAAATCCCAAATGGTTTCACGAAAAGTCAAACACAATTGAAAAACAACTGAACAACAAAAACATGAAGACGAAGGCAAGATGATGAATGGACTACATTACACAGGGATCATTTTGAAGGGGATAAGGATGTTTTTTTTTTCTGGATGGAAAGGTAGAGGTGATGACTCAGGGAACTAGAGAAGGTGCTGGAGACTTAAGGAGAGGAGCAAAGGGAAAAAATAAGTTTGGGGAAATGCCACCGAAGGAAGGGGGAAAGAGAATCCAAAAATGAATAAAATTAGCATACCACAATATGGGGCCTCTGAAATCAGATATCATGAATCTATAATGGATTTATGCAGCATGTGTGTGATTTTCTTCAGCAACATAGCTCACTCTTATAAACAAAGATGGTTGATTAGTAATGCCACAATGGCAGGATGGGAAAAAAAGGAAAACATTTACTAAGTACCTACTATGCCAGACACTGTGCTAAGTCCTTTACATTTTATCTGATACTCAGAACAACCTGGTAAGGAGGTTTTATTATGATGCCCATTTTACAGCTGAGAAAACTAAGGCAGACAAAGGTGAAAGAAATTTCCAGCATCATTGTCTGGTAACTAAACAAAAGCTCAAAGTTAGCATCAGTTCTATGAAAAGAGTGAGATCAGGAAGATGAACTGAAATAATCGTGGTAAAAAAGTGATGCAAGAGGAAGAAATGGAAGGACAGAAGATTATGATCAAAGACAGGAATTTAAAAATTCAAAATACTTCAGATGATGGGAAGACCTAAGATATTCGTGGTGTCAGTGTGAGGCTCAGAAAAGACTGATGTATACCAAAGTATATACTGAAGATTCCAGAATGTAAGTTGGGTGAGAAAAACAATAAACTTTTTGAAAAAGAATAAAAAATGACCTTTAAACTAGAATTTTCATAAGCAGAAAAAATTATAAATTATACTAACTAGAACCTCTTTCCATTTGGAGATTGTGTTAGGCATAACAGTAGCAAATATCTTAAGAAAATGTGTATTTTTAGTTTTACGCTTCACTTGACAGTACTAATGAAGTTTAATTCTTCTAAATAAATGTATTCATATTTATCTAGGAATTGTGCATGATCTTAACATGTATGTGTATGTATGTATGTATAGATACAGAGATTCCTTATTGGAAGGGCCTTTCTTTAAATATTAACTTTACTCTGCTAAATCAAAATTTTAAAGTCAACAATTAACAATGAAGAATGAAAAACTTTTCAGTTAATTGCGTAAGTAAAATGTTGTAGAACAACACTAGTAAAACTCCACCTATTTTCTCAAATTACCTTAAGACCACCCTTGAGATATACATTTAATTCTCATAAAGATTTTGTAAAGAAGAAAAAGTAGTCATAAAAAGTATGCATGAAAGAACAGGTTAGAAGTTATTTAAGTTCATATGGCCATTCAGACTATCTGGTCAAACTTAAACCTTAGTAAGAACCCCCACTGTAACTTCCTCAGTTGTGGAGAAGGGGTGTATAGAGAATGTAAGAACTTACTATATTCTATCATACAATTGAATTTCTACATTCAAAGGGGGAGGGATGCTGTGGAGAAAGAAAGGGTCATCACATGATAATGTGATAATTTTAGAGTTTGGTTTTTTTTTATTTGTTTGCATTTGGAAAAATAGGACAATCATATACTTAGTAAAAAATTTATTCTAGGGATAATGCATTAGGAACACAATGCAGTCTGGGTATTCTGGTACATGTTTAATAACTAGTTTTAACATTTTCTCCCTAACTTTTAAGTCTAGACGATGAAAAAACAAACAAACAAACAAAAAACAGGGAAACCCTAAATTGTAACATTTCAAAATTTTGAGGAATAAGTACTCACAGTTAAAATTTAACAACTGGTTCTCTCAAGGTATGAGCTGCTTGATCAAGCCATACCCAGTCTGCCCCTAAACAATTATACAAATACAGATAGTGTCCTATGTGAACGTCAGAGTAAAATCCTCTTGCAATAATATTTATCTAGGTAGCAATTTCACCAGAGATGTTTTTCTATTCTTTTTTGGACTTTCCCCTCATATTTCCTTTCTCCCTTCTTGATACATATTGAGAAATGATTCTTCAACAAACCCAAGCGTTCATATTCTTTGGCACTGCTTTTTAAATTATTTCAGCCAATCATGTGCTATTACAAAAAGTGATGATACAAATATTTTTATCATATATGTTGACTTTCTTCTTATCAACAACCTTCTTAAGATTTTAAGTCTAGAAGTTGAATCTCTGGGTTAAAAAGATATGGACATTTTTAGCATTTTCTTCATATGATTTCAAATTGCTTTCCAAAATGGCTATACTGATTCACAGCTCTACTAACAATGCATTTCTCTTATTATTAGTGATTTAGAGAATTCTTTCATGTTTGTTAATGTCAATTCTTCTTTTGAAAATGTAGTTCACACTATTTGACTCCATACGAATTGGGGTGTGGTTTTTGGTCACATTATGTGTGTGTACATATAAAATCTGTTAATTTGGAGCTCTGCATCTGATATTAATGTATGTTAATGGTGATTTCCTTTCTGGTGGCTTTTTTGTTCATTAATCCCATGCGCTATGATGAAATAGTTCAATAACAATTTCTTTTTAGGCATGTTATTATACTTCTTAAATTACTAAGATGAGAATTCTTGATTTTTGCCTTGTTCAGATACATTTTCTGACCTCATACGTTTTCACCTATGACCTTTTGTGCACTGCTTTTCTACCTATTATTTCTGTGCTATATACTCCAACTAGCATGTAAATCCCTTAAAAGCAAGGACTATCATATTTTAGTCTTTTTATCCCCTCGCTCAATCTAATATTATAAAGTGTACAAAGTACTATGAAACATAAGTTAAAATTATAAAAATTTAGATCTGTCTTCTTATCTATTAAATTGCAAAGGTAAAATTTCTATAGCACTTTAAGATATGTAAATGTACTATGTTATGTCATTTGATGCTAACAACAGCCCCATAAAGTAAGCATTACTTTTATTATTTCTGCTTTAGAGATTAGGAAACAGGATAAGAAATTAGAAAATATTGTGAGAGCAGTGATTGATATGCGAGCAGTGCTAGTCTTTCTTAAAAGATATTGTAACAATCTGCAAGATTTAGTTAGATTAAGGGACTATCAATCTATTAAATAAGCTTTTATGAGTCAACGGCTCTTCCCTGACATTTCTGACTGGATCAGTGGATCCAGATCAGCAAAGCCTTGTAGGTGTCAAAGTAGAGTTCCAGGGATGCAAAATTGCTTTTGTTAACTATTAGGAAGTCTACAATCATCTCATGGACAATCCATGGAAGCAAATTTAGGTTTAATATAAAGAAAAACAAGCATTCCCTCATGCCTCCAATGCACTATCTTCTAATCTCCCTTCCTCTAGAAGTTTTGAAGCAAAGAATGGATGATTTTTTGGTCTGTTATTTGTATGAGGAATTCTGTCTAAGATGTTTTGCAATTCTGAGACTTTATGATTATGTGACCAGATATTTTTAAAAGTCCATTCTAATTTTTAATTGCAATGATACTAGCCTATATATACGTAATAAGCAGAAAGGACTACTCATCCTTTTGACCACTTTGATGAATCTCTGATCTCATCAATTTGGGTATTTTCTCTCGTTATAGAGATGGCAGTTCACTAATGTCTTTTCATTATCTGCTATTCACGTCTACCCAAACAGATTGGTTACCTTTCCCTAGTTTTCCTGACACTGAATGCATGATCCCTCTAAGTTTGCTATCAGAAAAGTCCACTTTTGCTGGAGCAGAATATATTATGTGTCCGCTGAAGTAAAAAAAAAAGCAGGGGTAGCAATTCTGATCTCAGACAAAGCAAAAGCAAAAATAGATCTAATCAAAAGAGATAAGTAAGGAAACTACATCCTGCTAAAAGGCACCACAGAAAATGAAGTAATATCATTACCAAACATATATGCCTTAAATAATAAATAGAATATATCTAAAACCTTCAGCAAGCATTATATGTAATGGGGACAGGCTAGAAGCATTTCCAGTAAGATCGGGGGTGAAACAAGGATGTCCATTATCACCACTGTTATTCAATATTGTAATGGAAACCTTAGCTTTAGTAATGAGAGAAGAAAAATAAATTGAAGGGATTACAATAGGCAAAGAAGAAACAAAGTATCACTCTTTGCAGATGACATGATGATATACTTAGAGAATCCTAGAGAATCAAGTAAAAAACTACTTGAAATAATAAACAACTTTAGCAAAATTGCAGGTTATAAAATAAACCCACATAAATCAACAGCATTTCTATATATTACCAACAAAGCCCAACAGCAAGAGATAGAAAGAGAAATCCCATTTAAACTTACTGTAGACATTATCAAATATTTAGGAGTCTACTTCCCAAAACAAACCCAGGAACTCTATGAACACAATTACAAAACACTTTTCACACAAATAAAATCTGATCTAAATAATTGGAAAAACATCAGTTGCTCATTGTAGGCCTAGCTAATGTAAAAAAATGGCAATTCTATCAAAGCTAATTTACTTATTCAGTGCCATACCAATCAAACTACCAAAAAATTAATTTAGAGAGTTAGAAAAAAAAAATAACAAGATTCATTTGGAAAAACAAAAGGTCCAGAATATCAGAGGAACTAATAAAAAGAAATGCAGGAGAAGTCCTAGTAATTCCAGATCTTAAATTGTATTATAAAGCAGCAATCATCAAAACTGCTTGGTATTGGCTAAGAAATGGGGGAGGTGGATCAGTGGAATAGGTTAAATATGCAAGACACAGTAGTCAATGACTATAGTAATCTAGTATTTGATAAACCCAAAGACCCCAGCTTCTGGGATAAGAACCCACTCTTTGGAAAAAAACTGCTAGGAAAACTGGAAAAGAGTATGGCAGAAACTAGGCATAGAGCAAAATCTCACACTATATACCAAAATAAAGTCAAAATGGGTCCATGACTTAGACATAAAGGCTGATACCATAAGTAAACTGGGAGAACAAGGAATAGTTTACCTATCAGATCTATGGAGAACAGAAGAATTCATGATCAAACAGGAGATAGAGAACATTAGGAAAAGCAAAATGTATGATTTTGATTACATTAAATCAGAAAGTTTTTACACAAACAAAGCCAATGCAACCAAGATTAGAAGGAAGGCAGAAAATTGGGAAATAATTTTTACAACCAGTCTCTCTGATAAAGGCTCCATTTCTAAAATATATAGAGAATTAACACAAATGTATAACAACACAAGCCATTGCCCAATTGATAAATGCTCAAAGGATATTAACATACTGTACTCAGGTGGAGAAATTAAAGCCATCTAAAGTCATATGAAAAAATGCTCTAAATCGCTATTGATTAGAGAAATGCAAATCAAAACAACTCTGAGGTACCACATCGTACCTATCAGATTGGCCAACATGACAAAACAGGAAAATGAGAAATGTTGGAGAAGATGTGGGAAAATTGGAACACTAATACATTGTTGGTGGAGTTGTGAAATGATCCAACCATTTTGGAGAACAATTTGGAACTATGCCCAAAGGGCTACAAAAATGTGCATACCCTTTGATCAGCAATAGCCCTTCTAGGGCTATATCCCAATGAGATCAAGCAAATGGGAAAAGGACCCACATGTACAAAAATATTCATAGCAGCTCTTTTTGTGGTGGCAAAGAATTGGAAATTGAGAGGACGCCCATCAATTGGGAATGGCTGAGCAAGTTGTGGTACATGAATGTAGTGGAATACTATTGTGCTATAAGAAATGATGAACAGGCTGACTTCAGAAAAAACCTGGAAAGACTTATATGGTCTGATGCTGAGTGAAGTGAGCAGAACCAAGAGGACTTTGTACACAATAACAGCCATGTTATGCGATGACTAATATTGTTAACGGAACCCTTCTCAGCATTACAAGGATCTAAGACATCTTCAGAGGCCTGGGATGGGAAATGCCGTCCACATCCAAAGAAAGAGCTATGGAAGTCGAATCGCTATCACTTATTTTTACCTTCTGTTGAGTTTTGTTTCATCTTTCTGATGGTTCCTCCTATTGGTTTTAATTTTTACTTGCAACTTCACTAATGTGAAAATATGTTTAATAGGAATGTAAACGTAAAGCCTATATCAGATTGTGCGCCATCTTGGGGAGGGTGAGGGGAAGGAAGGGGGAGAAAAATTTTCAACTCAAAAGCATATGGAAGTGATTGTTGATAAATCAAAATAAAAATTAATAAAAAAGAGAAAAGTCCACTTTTATATATAGTCCATGATTCAATAGGTGCGACGCACTTCAAATCTTTTAAGGAAATTATATTCCAATGACTCATAGCCACATACCATCACCAAAAGTAAATAATTGTTGAAAAAATAAGAACTTAATCCACAAAAGAGACTGCTGTCATTACACTGCACAGTTTCAAAAAGGCAAATCATGTCACTCTACTTTCCTACTCTTCAAATCTATGCCTAGTTTTTTGTTCAGTATCTGTCTAATACATAAGTGCTAACTGACCTACTCCAACTGTATAATTGTATAATTTAAGCCTAAACAACAGATATTCTTCATCTACTAGATTTTTCCTGTGGATAGTTAAGCCAAACTCTTGAACAAATATGAATCTCATTTAAGTGGCTCTGAAATGTTTTGGTGCTTGATGTAATGATGTTGCTCACAAAAAGGTACAGCTGAAGAATTTTATAAAGAAATCCCATCAGGACTCTCGTTGGATATCCTCCAGGTTAGTGGCAAAGACTTGGGAAACATTCATCTGTTTTATATGTTGGCTAATGTGAAACACTCACTGTAGAAATTTATTTTTGTTGTCAGATCTATCAATGAGTCTTGTAATATGGCAACAAAAACAAGAGAGATTCCTTGTTAGATCAGTTTTCAAAGCTGTACTGAATCAAATATTTTCAATAAACCATTGCTGCATCTTCTGTTCTTCTTTTATTCATGACAAAAAAGATGAGATTATATTTGCAAAACTCTGCCTATTTCCTTCACATACCATTAGCACAGAGAGCTTTAACGTATGTAAATTATTCTCATAAAGGTTTTGTTAAGATGAGAAAAGAAGTAGGACAGCAGTTGCTGATATATTCTTGGTGACTTCTTTCTAGAATAATAAAATCCATAATCATTTTATCAAGCCTTTGGTATTTTTCTGTCTTTCAGATACTTTGAAAATCAATCCTTTAGTGTCTTTAACCTGTGTCACTCTAGGATAAATATATGTGAAGTTCTGCCTATCATGTGTTCTCTTCTGTGCCATTTCACTTGGAATCATGGGAAATAAAAGTGTCTGTTAAAGAAATCTCAGAGATTGCAATTTTTGTTCATTTATTATATGCTCTTCAATTTAATTGCTAGAAGTCTTTATGATGGTCCTTCGTGTGATTTAGTTTTATTTGTTTTTTCCACTGAACTTTCTAGAAACATTAGCTTACTTATTACCTAAGAAGTTCTATGTTTTAGAAAATAAAATATAGGAAAACAATGTGTTCTATATTAATGTAAATTATACAAAAATAAACAACAGAAATGAAGTTTTGTTACTTTTAAGCTCAAAGAATGTGGAATAATCAAATAAGGTCTAAGCAAAATGGTATTATAATCCTTTTAAAAATTAACATGCTAAATAATTTCATTAATAGATGCTGGGTAATAAATACTACCAAGGGTATTAAAATATTAACATTTAAAAAATCTTTAATGAAATCTTTACACAACTTACATAGAAAACAAATCTGTTTTTAAAATTAAAGGTCAATGTATACCCTATCAATCTCAATGATCTAAACTACGGACTTAGTAGGTTCTGAAATGATGAAATCTTAATTTAAACTGTAACGTGACTTTAAATTTTGTCAATAATAAACCCACTGCTTCTCCTGCCAAGAAATTCACCTAACCCTAAGTA
Source organism: Phascolarctos cinereus (assembly GCF_003287225.1). Lineage (NCBI taxonomy): Eukaryota > Metazoa > Chordata > Mammalia > Diprotodontia > Phascolarctidae > Phascolarctos > Phascolarctos cinereus. The sequence goes on from NW_027555378.1 coordinate 305,753, forward strand.
AATAGCTGACATCATATTACCAACATTTTTTGATCCTTACATAAATACAAAAGTTTACTTCTACATTAGACTCACTTTTTTTCTTTTTTTACGGTCATAGATGAAATGCTGGCCAGCTCATCCTTCTGCCCTTCACCACCACCTCCAGATTTGAATTCCATACTTTAATTACTTCTACATTATCATGTCCACCTGAACTAGTTCTTTTTTTCCCTTTGAACTTTTTTTCCCTAGAAAAGAGTATGAATTAAAAAAAATTTGAATCTGTAATATAGGGCTAATTATAAAGTAAACCAAAATAATTTCTCGTGTAATGTTACAGAAATGTTCCTATATTTCCTTCCAGGTTTAAATGCTAGATTTTTCCATGATCCTATCAAAAAAAGTTTTGCTTATTTAACATACATCATCCAAATAAGCAGGGCAGCACCTTTTTTAGAAAATTAAGTTTAAAATAAATATTTAAATTTAAAATAAATATTTTTCTGGTAAAATATTCACGTTTCAATTCAGAAAATATGTATTTCTGGAAAATGCACAAATTTTAGCTTTGTAAAGGACTTAAATGGGGCACTGCTTATTCTACAAAAAATTTAAACTTTAATACAATATTTTATAGATTCAAAGGAACATAGATTGAAAAATATTAAGTCATTATTACTACTCTTCTATAAGTACTCTGATTTCCTTTATTTGTTAATTTTTAAAATTCCAAGAAAAATAAGGAGACTAAAAAACAAAAAAGGAAACATTCAAGATATCTTGAACTTCTAACTGCAAATTCTATGATCTATATGCATATGAGTATCAGTATATATAAATGTATATATGTGTATATATGCATATGTACATACATATATTATATACATAATACACGTCAATTTACAAACTATAATAGTGAGAATATACACATATGCAGATCTTCTTTCCTAACCAATAAATGTTAGAGTAAAATTCAGTATGATAAGCTATTACATGAGAATGATAGCTATTTTTAATTTTATTATTATTACTATTACTATTTATGGAAGTTTGAAATGACAAAAATACGCAGCATTTTTATACAAACAAAAATTCTATTTACTTAGGATAATCATCTGAACTTAAACTCATTGAGGTTTCATCAGAATCTGATGGTATGAATTCATTCATCCTGTCTTCATCAAAATACCCCTGAAAGGAAAAAAAAATACTTTAAAAAATTTGCTAATCATTAAAATTTATCAAAAATGTTATAAGATTTTTTTTTTGCTTATTTCTCTTACTGTAAAGTGCTTAAGGCCTTTGCGTTAGTTTCACTCTCTACCCCCCAACTACTTAAGGGACAGTATAGATTATGGGCCATGGAATCAGGAAGTGTTCATTCTACACTATACCTTCAACACTTAGGATCATTGAATAAGAGCTAAAAAGATCCTTAGACATCATTTAGTCTAAACTCAGACTTTTGAAAAATCATGCAAGTGGCACCTCCAAAATTTGAAAAGACATGGTTGCTGTGCTTTACCACAATGCCACGCTTCCATTCTGCAATGTGTAATCCTGTGCAATTAACTTAATGTCTGTGAACTTCGGTTTTCTCATCTGTAAGATGGGAGCAATCGTATCAGTAGCACTAATCTCGTAGAGCTAGTCTAAGTTTAAAATGGTGGTCATACATGTGTAGTAATGTATGTGTGCCCTGCAAACCATAAGTTGTTATATAAATATTATTACTAGTGCTTCATGCATAATTACACTGCATTAACTGCACTTTTTATACTTCCTAAAAATTAGAAGATACTATTTGCTATGTTCTAATAACCTCTGTAAAGAAGGGATTAGTATTATCTGACTTTTTTACCCAACCCCCGTAAATAATCACAAGACTAATACCATAAAATGCAATCAAGTTTTAATGCATTAGCAAGTAGACTAGCTGAACAACCTGCTCCTGTATGGGGGATTTATTATATGAATATCGGAGTTTTTAACTTACTTGGGCAACATTTATTCTTCCCCACATGTGTGTCATTACCATTGTAACCTAGATTTGAGCCTACTCTTTAACCATCACTGTGTGTAAAATATGGCCCTGGAATTGTAGAGGGTTATTTGTTTTAATTACTATTCCATACTATCTTAGCAAATGGCTTTCCTACAACTATCTTGGCTGACTGTTAATAATAAACACTATGTAGAGGCTCAACTCTAAAATGTAAGCACAAGCTGAGGAAGCAGCCCAATAAATAAAAAGTATTACAGGTAAGGAGTAAGCTGATGAAAATAAACTTTGCATAACCCCTACTTTTCAAATGATTATTCGCAAAAAAAAAAGGTTCTAAAATGTTTAGAGAAACTTGGGAGAACTAAATTGAGTGATATAAGAACAATTTATACAAAGAGGTAAATTAGACAAACAACTTTGGAAGACTTAAAAACCCTGATCAATGCAGCAGCCAGCTCTTAACTCCACAAATCTTATAATGAACTATACTAAAATGTACTGAAACTATACTGCCCTCTTTTTCAAATAGTTGCTGGACTATGGTGCAGAAATAACATTTATGTATGTAGATTTGCAGTCAAATATTACACAGTTGAAGAAGTAATGTGCTAGTAACTTGGGAATAAAGACTTTGAATACAAGGTTTTGAAAGAAAGAAGTGAGGATTTTTGTGGATGAAATCAGTACATTCTAAACATATGTATGCAGTGCAAAAGTACAGGGCTTAAAGATGTAGTGGTAAGAAAGATTTTCTTGAAGCTCAGTGTGTATAAGAATTATAATATATGAACATGGAAAATACGTTAGATTTGTTTGTAAGGAATTTAAACATCAAATAGTGTAGTATACATTTGATTCTAGGGGAAACAGAGAACTACTTGAGATTAATGGATGGGGCAGTAATTTAGTTAGACATATTGTTAGGTAAAATGCAATATTGGTGATGATGGCCTGAATTGAAATGTTAAATGTAAAAGGTATTTGGAATGCAGATATGCCAACATTTGACATCTAAGTAGTATGAAAGATAATTAAGAGCTAAAGTTGATGCCAATGTTACCTGGAAACCAAAAGTAAAAATATTGATACTTTCAATAGTGGCAGTCCAAAAGAAGTAAGACTGGCTTTAGACATGATGAATTTGAAAAATTTCCAGTTAATTAGTATGGAATGTCCAGTAGGCAACTGGTGATACTGAAAACTCAGAAGTGAGACTAATATGGGAAACAGGTAATCAAGAGTCATGGGCAACACTATAGAAGGGTCAAAAAGATTGAAGTTTAAGAAAAGACCATTAAGTTTGACAATTAAGAGATTTAGTAATTTCATAGAAATAAGTTTTGGCTGAATAGTGAAGGCCAGATTATACAGAGTTAAGAAAAGTTAGCAAGAAGGTAGGAAGGACCTGTTGTAGACAGCTCTCTCAAGAAATTTTGCTGCAAAAGGAAAGGATGTGACAATACCTGGCAGGAATAGATAGATCAGGCACATTTTTTGAGAATGGGGAAACACAGACATGTTTATATGGAATAGGAAAGAGCCAGGAGACAGGGAGAGAGTGAAGATCATTAAAAGAGTGAGGATGACATTGTTTCTAATTCTTCTTTACAACATGACTAAGTTAAAATAGGTTCAATATAAATTTATAAGCCTATATCCAACTGCACTGTGTCTTGGGAGCAGAGAGATGGGAAGAAAATTTGGAACTCAAAATGCTGAAAACTATAAATAAATAGTGAGGATAATAGAGGGAGAAACACTGGAGAAAATGAGATGGAAGGAAATCAGACTACTAAATAGATACTTAAGTATGAATATCTAATTTACCTTGTTTTCTTTGCTAATATAGTCCAGCTGTAAGCACCATGGATGAGTCCAAATTCTGCTTAATATTTGAAAGTCCTGGAAGACTTTTGCTTCTGCTTTTCCTCTTCCTCCTTCACTAGTACTTCCTTTTCCTGATAATAAAAGGCATTTAAGTTAAAGTTTAAAATGTTCAAATTTTTTCACTAGAGGAAGTCACCAATACCATTGTCTGGAGTTACCTCCATTTCAACAAGAATCTAAATATATCTTAAATGTTTAATAGATTTGGAGGGAGGTAAAACTATTGACATCAAAAAGATCTTATTACTTGTAACTCAATACTTATTAGAGAAATATATGAAATACAAGACAAGAGTTGCCTATAGAGAAAAGATGATAAAAGTTTACGAGTAGGAAAAACAGCAGATGCACAACTGTGTCTAGATCAAGGTTAGAACCTGGAAAATCTAATTGTGAGATGACTCTAGAATACTAGAACGTTTTTATTTGGAATCATTAATTCACTTTACAATTTTTTTTATGATTACATAACTTATTTAATACCATTCTTTCTAAACACTTCCCATCCTTTTACCAGCAATGGCTTTCATTACTATTTTTCACAATTACTGATTTTAAGTACAACTTCCTTTCCTCTGTTACTTTTTCTCATACTTTGATCTTTGTGAATAAAACATAAATCCACACTACTGTATCTTGGCTAGCTATCATCATCATCATCATCATCATCATCATCTTCACTAGTATTTATATAAAATCTACTATGTTCAACACATTGTGCTGAGCACTTTACAAATATCTCATTTGATCCTCAAAACAACTCTAGGAAATAAGTTATTATGCACATTTTGCAGATAAGGAAATTAAGCAAGTCGAGCTAAGTGACTTGCCCAGAGTCACAAAGAAAGTAACTGTTTAATGCTGGATTTGAACTCAGGTCTTCCTGTCTGTAGGCCCAGTGTTCCACCTAGCTTCTCTGAATTCTTATGCCCCAGTGTGATGTAATGGACATTTAGAACTAGTTAGCCTATAAACTGAATATTACCACAACACAGAACCCACCTATCCTCAGCTTTCCTATCACTTACATGCAACCTTGGTGTCAATTCTCAGTTCTTACTCATGTACTTCACATGTACAATCACCTTCTAAATCATTTTCACTTCTCTCCAATCTGTTCTATTCTTTTAAACTACATAGATACATATCTTATCTTCTATGGTCTTTCAATTAGTCTTACTATTTTACCTCTCACCATTGCAATCCAATCTTCACTGAAAAGATATCTTAGATATTATTCCTCATTTGTTAGATTATGTATTTGTCATTTGAGAGGTTTTCATAATATCAAATCTATTAATAATAAATTGTTATTTTCTTTGTTACATTTTAAGTTCCAAACTGTCTCCTTCCCTCCTTCCTACTCTGCACCAGAGAAGGACATCATTTGATAGATTTATAAAGATATGTAAAACTATACTATACATACTATTATTTGTTGCTTCTTACTCCTTCACAGGTCCTCTGTAGTTGATTTAAGTGTTTAACAGTAAAAGCCACATTGTGCGATGACTACTATTGATAGAGTTAACCCTTCTCATCAGTGCAAGGATCTAAGACATCTCCAAAGACTTCGTGATGGAAAGTGCTATCCAAATCCAAAGAAAGAACTATGGAGTTTGATTGCAGATCGAAGCATACTATTTGCTATTTTTTTTCTTTCTGTTGTGTTTTATTTCCTCTTTCTGGTGGTTCCTCCTATTGGTTCTAATTCTTCTTTATAACATCACTAGTGTGAAAATATGTTTAATAGGAATATATATGTATAGCCTATATCAGACTGAACGCCATCTCGGGGAAGGAGGTGAAGATGGAGGGGGAGAAAAATTTAAAACTCAAAAGCTTATGGAAGTGATTGTTGATAAATCAAAATAAATTTAAAAAGAGATATTTTCTTCATCTATTAATATAATCAAGCTGAGACATTCCTGATTCACAGTCCATCACTACAAGAGAAAAAATGCTGAAAGAAAAAGAGAAGAGTCTAGGACAGTAATATGGAGAGTAACAACAGTTAGGGAAATGATGAATCAACAAAGTAGTATAGTCAGAAGGATAGGGGAAATAGCTAGAAAGGTAATAAGAGAATTAGGCATAGAAGAATCATGACAAAGTTACATGAAAGGCAAAAAAAGAGAAAATAATTAGAAGAGGGAATAATTAAGTGTTAAAAATTTTTTCAGAATCAAGAAAGAAGACAAAACCATTGATGAAGCTATGTAACTGCAGGTGAGATAAATTGTCAATCAATAAACATTTATTAAGCACCTATTATTTGCTAGGTATTATGCTAAGAACTAAGAATGCAAAGAAAGGTAAAAGACAGGCTTTCCTCTCAAAAACTTGTAGTCTAAAGGCAGAAGTAACTTGCAAATAAGTTATATATTGGAAAAATTTGAAAGTAGTGACTAGTGGGAAGGCAGTAGAAATTAAGAAGGATCAGGAAAGGTCTCTTGTGGAAGGTGAGATTTTAAGAGGGATTTGAAGAAAACTAGGGTTATAGATGCAGGAAGCATGCCAAACCTGGAGAACACAGAGAGAAAATGCCAAGAGTCAGAAGAATGAATGAATGTACTGATCAAAGAACAGGCCAATGTTAATGACTGAAGAGCACAGGGAGGGGACTGACAAACTGAATGATTAGAGAGGCCAGGTTATAAAAGGCTTTAAATACCAAATTATAAGGAATTTGGGGGGGAACTCCAAGATTTATATGTGTAAAGGGAAATAATTAAGGCTACAAGGAAAAAATGCAAAATGACAATTTAAAATATACAATCACTAAAAGACGTCAAACTCTGCAATTTTAAAAATAAAATAATCATTTTAGAGACTAGATAATGGCACATATATCTCCTTTAGTCTATGAAAAAAATAGACTATAGCAATTAAGACAGAATGTTGCATACATTGTCAGTAGGTTTTGCTTAAATATCTTCTTTGTCATTTGAGAGTTTTTTATTAATTTCTAGTATTTTCATATTTTGATATAAGTATGCCTCTGGTAAAAATATGCCATGATAGCCAGGTCCAAAATTTCCTTACTCATTTATCTATATGAATACTCTACAACACATTTTAGGATTCTAGTATAGTAACATTTCCCTAAAGATTAAACATGTGAAATGTTTAATAACTCCAGATACAGTATGTATTCACAATCAGAAAACCTACCTTTCTTTACCTGAATTTCGTTAGCACTTTAATAAATCCCCCCTTTCCTACCAACTTATTTCTGAATTTTTTTTATCAGAATATCCTGTGTCTGTTTTCTAGGGAAATATATTATTATAATATAATTATAATTATTAATTAATTATTAAAAACAAATCTTGTTTTTCTGTCACTGCAAGTTTTGTAGTTGTGATAGTTGTTGAAATAAGATCTTTTTTAAAATAAAGATTTAAAATATTTTTAAAGCCCGTGTTTGTGGAATACTTCTGATCCGCCTATATAGTTGCAATATACACTATAACCATTATAGTCTACCAAGTGTTTCCTAGTTTACCTTTCACACAAAACTGTCATCAAATCCCTTACAGTGAAGCTCATCATTACTACAAAATACAGTCAGATTATAGTCACAATATGTTATTTCAGAATGATTTGTAAATACAAAAGACGTTAAATTTTTCTTACTGGGGAACTTGTTTCATTCTGTACTTCATTCTGCACTATTCTTAAAATGAAGATGGTATGAGATACAACCAAATTTTTTAAATAACAATGTTATTTGAGTAACAAATAAACCCTTATAAATTAACATGAAAGAATAATCATACAAAGTAATTAATTTTTTTTTTACCTGTTAAGTGGTCCAAAAAGTACTGGTAAAGCTTGCACTGAATAGAAGTCGTTCTTACTGCTAATACATATTCATGTTTTGGGTGGTAAAAACTTTGCTAATGCTGTGCAATCTTTCCTCTGTAAGATAACCAAATGAAAATAAATTATGTTCTCATAATAGTAATTAATTCTGGTATATTCTAAACTCCAAAATAGCCTAACTCTCAAACTTATAATCTCTTTAACATAATCAGTCGCTGGTTCTCTTAGATTTAACTTTAAAAAATGATCTTTTCTATACTAATAAAAAAACAACCTGATTCCAATGAAAATAAATTCTCTTTTCACTATCCAACAAATGGTCCCTTCTGACCTAATTTTCACCATGCACATAGTTCTTCATTTTCTATTATCTTGCATTTCATAAATTTATTACATTATCTGTACTTAAAATTTCTCATGAAGACATACCAAATTTTGACTCCCCAAATGGTTCTCTTCCTTCACTTTTCACATCAACAAAACTGAGAGATTTCAGACTGGGTGGCTTTCAGTAGTCAATGTTGTGGTACCTACAACAGTGCTAGGCTGCTTTTTTCCATAGGGATTGTTTTGCAGAGGCTGTCCAGATGGTTCTGTTTTTTAGAAAGTCATAAGATGGTCAGTTTGTCAGTCAGTCAACAAACATTTATTAAGAGTCCATCATGTGGCAGGCAATGTGCTGGGTCTACAAAAAAGAGGCAAAATAACAGTCCCTGCCCTTAAAAAGCTCACAATCTAAGAAAGAAAAAATAAGCTAACAATATTGTAAAAACAAGAAATGTACAGAATAAATAGGGAAATTATTCAAAGAGGAAAGGCAACATAATTAAGAATTGGAAAATATTTCCTATAGACGATGGGATTTTAGCTGCAGTAGAGAGTAATAAATCACTAATGTTTATACTACATGCCAAGCCTAAAGCACTAAGCACTCTACATATAGTATCTCATCTGATCCTCACAACAAGCCTATGAGCACATTTTACTCTTGAGGAAACAAAGGCAAACAGAGGTGAAGTAACTTTCTAAGAGTCCTAGGTAGTAAGAATTCAAGGTTGAATTTGATTTCAAGACCAAGGGAGCTGAGGTCCTTATCTGAGATAAAGAAACTTTAAAAATTAATTACTCTGAGAGTAACCATCCCAATCAAAAGTGCAGTAGGAGGTATAAATGTCCAAAGCTAGAGAGATGAGTAAATCAAAGAAAGCTTTCATCAGCATAAATATACATATATATGTATGTGTACGTGCATAAAAACTAGAGATGCCCCCAATAAATAAGCAAATTAGTCCATAATGACTAAAAAAATATTCAATGGATTTCCAACTATGTAGTATGAATACCCAGGTTAAATAAGGGAAGAGTCTTTTGACTAAAAGTCCTGGAGGAAAGAATGGTAACGGAATTTACAAGAAGATTGAGGGGAAAAAAAAGAAATCTAAGATTCTGATGTAAAAAACTAGTAAAATGGAAAATGGGCCAAAGAGACATAATTTAAGATTCACTCAACTCCCTAAAAACTATAACCAAAAAAAAAAGCAACATACTATAATTTGAGAAATCATGAGTAAAACTACCCTAATCTATTAGAACAAGAGAGCTATGTAAAGAGAAAAAGAATCCCCCAATCATCTCCTGGAAGTAATCTCAAACAGAAAATCTCACAAATGCCAAAATTCATAATCTCCATGGTGAAGAAAAAAATGCTTCATCCAGAAAGAACCAGTTCAAATACTACTCATGATTCCACAAGACCTGGCAGCTACTGATAGAAATTTTGTGAGAAAGCATGGAATACAATCACCTAAAGGCAAAAGATCCAGTCTTGCATGATCTACCCTGCAAAGCTGAATATGATTCTGTGGGAGAAAAATGGACTTAATTGAAGTGAGGCTTTTTCAGGTCATGAGCTAGTTTGATCTAAAAAGAGAGGAGCCCAAAAGTTTTACTATGAAAATTTAAAAATGAGGTTTCTCAGAAAAAAAAATGAATGAAGGAAATTACTAGAACCTAACTATTCTGACCTATGTCCTGAAATGTAAAATAAAAAAACAAAACAAAACTACAATCTTGATTACTTGACCATCACTTCCTGACAAATAGAGGGAGAGTAAATGGAAGTAGTGTCAGATTTTATGGTCTTGGCTCAAATCTCTGCACATGGTGATGTCAGCCATGAAATTAAAAGCGACTGCTCCTTGGAAGGAAAGACACATCTAGGAAGCAGACTAAAAAGTAGAGGCATTACCCTGATGACCTTCCATATACTGAAAACTATGGTTTTTCCAGGAGAAATGTGAGAATTGGAACTATAAAGAAAGCTGTGCTCTGCAAAATCAACACTTTCAGATTTTGGTAAGAGAAGACTTTTCAGAGTCCCTTGGACAACAAGGAAACCAAATCATTCAATACTTAAATTAACTAATTCTGGCTATTCACTGGAAAGTCAAATACTGAAGCTGGTTAGAATAGTGCCATGCAAACAACAAACATAACTTGGATAGACTTTGAGAGATAATGGATGATAGAAGGGCCATATTCTATGGGATCAGGAAAAGCCTGACTGATAAATACTAACACAATTGACAAATTAAATGCAGTGCATGAATATTTACAAAAATATAAATAAAATTTTGACTTAATTTTAAGTCTTACCTCAAATTCCATCTACTACCTGAAGCCTTTCCTGGTCTCTCCTCCTTCACTCTCCATCCCCACTACTAATACCTTCCTTTTTGAAATTATTCCCTTTTTTTACACTGTTTATAAATCTCAAATATAGTTTCCTTGTTAGAACGGCAATTTCTTGATTTGGGGATGGTGGCTATGTGTCTCCCCAGTACAATTCCTGACACATGGAAAGTGCTTAATAAATGCTTGTTAACTTGACTATCTGATGTTGCTTCTATTTTGCTTGGTGTGTCTACTCTTAGAATGTAGCAGGCTGTCCTGGATCAGGGTATTGGGTGGCTAAGTAGCCTAGTTTTTTATTCCTCCCTTCATCCATCCAGCTCCTTGATCAAAATTCAGAGAGCTACATGGTCTTCTGTGACCTTTTCCACTTCTGTTCTCGCCCCTGGATTGCTTGGGCAGGACAGATGGTGTTTGAACTCCTTGAAGTTTACAGGTTCAAGGTGATGAATAATTGAATGAATGGACATATTTGTTAAATACTTGCCATATGCAAAGCACAAGGGATACAAATAGATATTTTGCATATATGTGAAAGATATACCTTATGCTTACATTCTAATGATGGGAGAGTTAACAGAGATGTAAGACTTCAGTTCCAAGTCAGAATGAAAAGTCCCACAGTCCTTAGGGTGCAACAGGAAAACAGATGGTAATGCCTATATTTTTAATGTCTTTCTACTGATAAAAAGCATGTCAGTTTCTAACATTTAACAATCTGACAGTGCCAAAAATTTTGGTAAAAATAATATTTCTGTTCTCCAAGCAAAAGTAGGATATATCGTATAAGAGATTATTATTCATTTATCAATTAGACTATCTGGCCACCTTTCCTTGTCCTTGAATTGAGCCTGAGAACTCAACTTTCCCTCTCAGATTAAAGTTACAATTAATGGGAAAAACTAGGAAAATACTGAGACATCAGGTGTTATCTCGAACCAAGTTGTCTTGAAGGAAGTTCTAAGAGATACAGTGCCCCTGAATTGTCTTTGCACCATCAAGGAAAACCATTACCTCCCTAACAAATCTTTCTGGAGAATCTGCTAATTCAGGTCGACTCACAATGTCTACAATATGCTGAGAGGAGTTACTAGCACCAGTTTCCTTGATGTAACCAATCATGCTGTCCCACACCCATGACTATCTACCCTGTCTAACTGTCTTTCCCTACCTACCCAACTATGTTCTTTGTTCTCTTGAATTTCCCAAAACTAACTAATTACCTTGGGGTCTTTGATCACCGAGAGAAGCAACTGATTCACCTCACTGGTTACTGCTAGTCTAATTAATTAATCATGCTTGGACCTTTGCCTTTCTTACTTTATACTTCAAATGTAACAACATATCATGAAGAGGTTTCAAGCAAAATTACAGATTTTTCAAGTAAAACTCACGGAGCATAGATGAATATAATATATATTTTACATCTACATGAACACAGCCAACTAACATTTCATAGAGAATATGGGCACACTTTTTCATTACTTGAACATCTGTCATGGTGGAATCTACACACTCGCCATTTTGAATTGGATTTATGAATAGATTCCCAAATTCTGTAACAGAACCCAGCAGATTCTCTTTGACAAAATTAACCATGCAGTGATCTAAGAGAAGAAAAATAGGTTGTCATTGCAAATATATCAAATTTTATTCAACTAATTTTATATCATTAAGCAACAATGATGAACAAAGTTTTTTTTAAATAAATGAGATCTGATGAAATGTGATAATTCAATTAGCACTTGCCAAATAATTATTTAACAATCCAACTATATTTGAAGATGTTGGTAAGCACATTTTTTGGAAATAGTTCAGAATATTTAATGATAAGTAAAACTTTAGTAACATTTTTAAAACACAAGAACATAATTTAAGACAAATTTTAACAGAAATAAATGATATAATAATTGAAATAATTCAAACAAGTTAATAAATAAAAGAAAAAATTCTAAAAAGACTATAGGTAAAGAGATTAGGAACATAAATCGTATCCATGCTGAAAAAAAAAGCTCAAAATAACTCAAAAGAGAATAGTAACTTACATTCAATTAGATTATTTTGTAGAGGTGTTCCTGTTAAAATAATTCGTCTTTTTGAAAGAATCGAATTCATAGCTTTGGATACAGCTGAAACTTCATTTTTAGTATATGACCTTCATCACACACAACAAAATCCGGGCCTAACAAAAAATTTTTTACTATTATTTAACTCTCTAAAAATTTGTATTAACTAATGCTTACCTAAGATCAACTCCACAATGAGCAATGCTTAAATATTGAAAAGCTATGCTAGACGGCCACATTCGCCAAATGAGCAGAAATATCAATGGATTAAAAGTAAGAATATCTTAACTAAGGCTTATGCATTATCTGACCGAGAACATGTAATTTAGAGTTGGTTTGTTTCATTTTTTAAAGGTATCTTTTATTTTTTATACCACATTTTCTGATCTATTCAATCATCCATACTCTACAATGCAAAAAATCATGTGAAAAGCAAAAAAAAAATTGCAAAGTCATCTATCATATGAATATTCTTATCCTTAATCCCCACCTCTCTACATAGAAGAAGGACATATGCTGTCTCATCATTTGTCCACTTGAATCAGTATCTGTCATTGCATTTTGCATTTACTTATTTATAGCAATGGACAGATTATTTTATTGGTTCTATTTACTTTGCCAATTAGTTGGCATACAGTTTGTTCCATTCTCTGAATTCTTCAATTTTTTTATATTGTAAAATATAGTATATATTTATACATAAATTATTGTAAAATATTCCAATTCATTCAAAAATCACAACTGGCTGAAACAGTCTCCAAATATTAACTAATGGCTTTTTTTTTTACTGTCTTCCCACTCCCCCCGATGCAATAGGTGTTGATATTAATAATATGGAATGTATGTTTTTCCTTCTGTCTCTGACTTCCTTGGGAGCACATAACTGGGTCAAGGAGCATTAAAAATTCAGAAACCTTTTTATTGTACGCAATTCCAAATTATGTTCCTGAACTGCTGGACCAATTTACACATACACTATTAGTATAAAGGGTATATGAATTTACATAGCATCACCACCACTGACTCTTTTAACTACTTTCACAAATTTTATTATTAATTACAAATACTTTCATTGTTTGTATTGATATTTTGTGAGAACTTTTCATATCACCTGCTTAATTATCAAGTGAAGACCAATTTTATTTCATACCTATGCCAACAAATGACAGTTTTCTTTTCCTCTGAACTTCCTATTTCAGGTGAGGACAAAGTCATTCCTGCTGATTTTTCTCTGAACTATAGTAATAGTTTCTAATTGGTTTTCCAGCTTCAAATCTCTTAGTATTACAACTTATCCTCCACAAATTTGTCAAAGGACTTTCCTAAAGCACAAGTTGTGACTCTGCATCTCGAATAAAATATTTACCTCTAGAACTTATTTATCTATTTAAAAGATAAATATGTAAATTAGAATAAAATAGCAATAATATGTAAATTTGGATAAAAGCTCCTTAAAGCAGAAACTATATATACGTTAATATATATGCAGCTTTATATTCCGAGCACCTCTCCCTATACCTGGCATATAATAGAAATAAACAGAAACAATGAAAATAAAAAGTGTCTTAAGCCTATGCGGTATAGTGGATAGAGTGCTGAACTTGGATGAAGGAAGAACTGGCTTTAAATCCTGCCTCAGTTCCATGGCCCTGGGTAAGTCACTTGATTTCTCTCAGACTCAATTTTCTCAATTATAAAATGGAGATAATAATTACACCTACCTCAAAAGTTTGCTGAGAAAGCTAAATGAGAAAAAAAGCACTTTGCAAAATTAATTTTTATTATTAAGTGCTATAGTCCATATCTCTAACACGAGTGCTGACACAGATGACTTCCGATGTTCCATCCAATTCAAAATTTATAATTTTCCTTTTCTATACCTTTCCTTTCCTCTCCAGAATACTTTGGATGTTCAACAAATTTTAGCAAAAATATAAAATCAAAATATGACTTTACGTTTCAGTATTAAATACATTATTTTACCTGGATCAACAAGAGTTTTATTAAATACTTTTAAAAAATTTTTTACTCTTCACATTCCGTCCTTGTACAAGATTTTGGTACATTTCATAGCCGATGACCATAACACCACCACTGTCTTGCCATTTTTGTAGTAAAAGACTTTGGTCTTGAGGGCTTTTCATGGTTGCTAATTCAGATACCTTGATAAAAAGCATATCAAATACCAACAGATATTTTTAATCTTAAAGAATACTAATACCAAATGTTTCAATAAAATATTACTCGATTTCCTTCAATTAAAAATCCTAAATTATGTGTTAAAATATATTTAAAATACATGTTAACTACTGTTTTAAAAAATCTAAAAAGGAAAAAAAATTATGGCACCTTAAGTTTTTTGTCATCTTCTAGTCCCTCTTGCTATTTCTCAAGTTCATTTATCCAGTTGAGAGCAGTATTAAGGGGGCAAACCACTAAAGCTGTAGTAAAGTTCGGTTTGTCGCATAAGAGAACTGTATGAAGAAAAGTGACCACCTGAAAACAAATCAAGCATTCTTAGTTACAGGATGAAATATACATAACTGAAATCAATAATTTTTAAACTACTTTTGAAATTGTTGTAATATCATTGAAAGTTCATTCTTTAATCTGCTTGACTTTTTGCAAAGCTTGTTTAAAAAGGTAAGGTGAAATCGATTCATTTTCACATATTATTTTCTTACTCTGACAAACGAGTGGCCAGAATATACACAGGTGATTCACAAACCATTTCCATCAGTGATTTCTAATTCATAAAACAGAATCAATTTTCTTTTTGCTATTATTTGGTCCTGAACATGTACATTGAGTTGGAGAATTCTCACAATGAAGATCAGACTATCAAGTTTAGAAAGTCTCTGTTACTTGAGGATTTGCTTAGAAAAGGCATTACTTAAAAAGAATTTGCTAGGACTCCTTCTTCACCTATTTCCCAAATAGTTTATATAGTATTGGAATTAGTTATTCTTAAAAAATTTGATAGAATTCCCTTGTAAATTTCTTTTTTTGAAATGAGGCTAAGTATTTTATTTCCTTTTCCATTAATCTTGGCAATGTACGTGTATTTTTTATATATGCATATGCATACACATACATACATACATATGTGTGTGCACACATGTGTGTATATATGTGTATATATATGCATACACATACATACATACATATGTGTGTGCGTGTGTGTGTATATATGTGTATATATATACATATATGTACATATATATGTGTATATATATACATATATATGTGTGTGTGTGTGTGTGTATATATATATATATATATATATAGGCTAGGCAATGGGGTTAGGTGACTTGTCCAGGGTCACACAGCTAGCAAGTGTTATGTGTTTGACACCACATTTGAATTCATGTCTTGCAGACTACAGGGCCGGTGCTCTATCTACTGCGCCACCTAGCTGTGTCAGCAATTTATATTTTTGTAACTATTTATCCATTTCACGAAGATTGTCAAACTTATTGGCGCACAGTTGGGCAAAAATAGCTCCTGGTTATTGTTTTAATTTCCTCTTCAATGGTTCTGAATTCACCCTTTTCATTTTTGATACTGGTAATTTATTTGCTTTTCTTCTTTTTCTCTTTTTAAATCAAATTAACTAAAGATTTATCTATTTTATTGGTTTTTTCATAAAATCAGCTCCTAGTTTTATTTATTAGTTCAAGAGTTTTCTTAGTTTCAGTTTTGTTAATCTCTCCGTTGGTTTTCAAAATTTCTAATTTTGTATTTAATTGGAGATTTTTAATTTGTTGTTTTTCTACGTTTTTTTCAGTTGCATGACCAACTTATTGATCTCTTCTTTCTCCATTTTATTCACGTAAGTATTGAGACATATAAAATTTCCTCTATGAACCACTTTCATTGCATCTCAAAAATTTTGGTATGTTGTCTCATTATTGTCATTTTCTTGGATGAAGCTATTGATTGTTTCTATGATTTGTTGTTTGACCCACTCATTCTTTAGGATAGATTACTTAGTTTCCAAATAATTTTCTGTCTGTTTTTCCATGGCCCTTCATGACTTTTAATTTTATTGCATCATGATCTAAAAAAGATGTATTTAATATTTTTGCTTTCCTGCATTGGATTGTGACGTTTTTATGCCTTTAGTACATGGTCAATTTTTGTGTAGGCGCCATGTATCGCCAAAAAAAAAGTATATTCCTTTGTATCCCTATTCAATTTTCTACGGAGGTCAACCACATCTAACTTTTCTAAAATTCTATTCATTTCTTTAATTTCTTTCTTGTTTATTTTATGGTTAAATTTATGTAGTTCTGAGAGAAGGAGATTGAGTTCCCCCACTAGTATAAATTTTCTGTCTATTTCTTCCTGTAATTCATTTGATTTCTCCTCTAAGAAGATGGCACTATGAGAAAAGTTGGTAAATTTCTGATATTTTCTGAGCCAATCCAATGCAGAATAATAAAAGGGAGCCTTTGGCTGTTATGTTTCCCACCCACGGGGAGAGTGGCATCAGGTATCATGTTATGATCTCATAGGGACTGAGCTTATGGGAACCAAATGGAAGGGCTTTGGGCCAGGGGATACCTAGCTCCTCAAAGAGTTTAGCAAGGGAGGTATTAAATAACTCGTTAATCTTTTTTTAAAAAAAATTATTATGAATTTTTTAGTCCTCGAGATATACAAATGCAATGAATGTAGTGGAATACTATTGTGCTATAAGAAATGATGAACAGGCTGACTTCAGAAAAACCTGGAAAGACTTCTGTGGTCTGATGCTGAGTGAAATGAGCAGAACCAAGAGAACAGCCACTTTGTGCGATGACTAATATTGATAAACTTAACCCTTCCTAGCAATACAAGGATCTATGACATCTCCAGAGCCCTTATGTTGGAAAATGCTATGCACATCCAAAGAAAGAACTATGGAAATTGCCATTTTTTCCTCTTCCGTTGAGTTTTGTTTCCTCTTTCTGATGGTTCCTCCTATTGTTTTAATTTTTTACTTATACCACTAATGTGAAAATATGTTTAATAGGAATGCAAATGTATAGCCTATATCAGATTGTATGCTGTCTTGGGGAGGGTGGTGGGGAGGAAGGGGGAGAATAATTTTAAACTCAAAAGCATATAGAAGTGATTACTGATAAATCAAAATAAATTAGTAAAATTAAAAAAAAAACAGAAATAGAAATACAAACAAAAACAACACAAGGATTATGTATCAAACCACAAACCTCCGTTCTATATACACTTTGTTTCTTTAAAGTGCATATTAAACAGATATCATATTGAACTGATGCTGAGTAAAATGAGTACAACCAGGAGAACATCATACACAGTAACAGTAACATTATGCGATGACTAACTTTGACAGCAATACAAGCATCTAAGACAACTCCAAAAGAGTTACAATGGAAAATGCTATCCACATCCAGAGAAAGAACTATGGAGTCTGAATGCAGATGGAAGCAGACTATTTGCTCTCCTTTTCTTTTGTTGTTTTGTTTCTTCTTTCTCCTGGTTTCTCCCCTTAGTTCTAAGTCTTCTTCACATCATGACTAATGTGAAAATAGGCTTAATATGAATGTATAAGTAAAGCCTATATCAGTTTGCAAGCCTAAATCTGATTGCACATCATCTTGGTGGAGGAGGAGAGGGAGAGAGAGAATTTAAAACTCAAAATCTTGTGGAAGTGAATGTTGAAAACTAAAAATTAATAAATTACTCAGGAATTTTTAAAAAAGAAGAGGTATTACTTAGCAATAACCTGGTTACTCAGGCAAAAAAGGAAGTGATTCAACTAAGACATCTGATTGTAGCATCAATGAATTCTTCACAAATATTTCACTATTTTTTAAAGAAAAAAAAACCTCAGGGGCAGCTAGGTGGCACAGTGGATACAGCACCAGCCCAGGAGTCAGGAGGACCTGAGTTCAAATATGACCTCAGACGCTTGACACTTACTCGATGCGTGACCTTGGGCAAGTCACTTAATCCCACTGCCTATCCAAAAAAAGAAAGAAGGAAAAAAGAAAAAATAGCGTCGCCTGCCTCAAGAAGGATTTAGCTTATTGATTCTACCATAATAGGTAGGAAACTTCTGTATTACATAGCAGTCTTTGATCTTTTTGATTTCCTACCCCTGACCCATGTTTTGTAACTTCCCCCTCCATCTTTAGTTATGTTCATGTGACAATAGTTTTCCAAATATCTGCTGATAGGGACTGCTGCCAATAATAATCAACATCACATAGATGTAACAAAAACCTATTTGCTATGCTCTAGCCACTTTCTGTATATAAAAATCAATGAATCCAATTTCAACAACCTTATATAGACTTTAGTTTACAAACACAGGATGGATTAAAGGGAGTTTTAGAGAAAGCAAAAAAGGAAGGTAAGTATTTAAACATCAAAAAATAGATGGCAGAAGGGGAAACTTATCTCTGATAACAGGTAAAACAGTATATTAGTTATGCAAACTGCTCATAAATGACTATAAGAAAGTAATGCCATGGGGCATTTAGGTGGCACAGTGGATAGAGCACCAGCCTTGGAATCAGGAGGCCCTGAGTTCAAATCCAGACTCAGACACTTTATACTTACACGCTGTGTAACCCTGGGCAAGTCACTTAACCACAATTGCCTCACCAAAAAATAAAATAATGCCAGAATGACCAAATATGCATTAAAGTCAACAGTTCCCTAATTTCCCCATCTTAGTCAATTAACAAGCATTTATTAAGGCTTACTATGTACTAAGTGCCAGAAATATAAACAGAAAGACAGTCCTTGGCCTACAGGAGTATGCATTCTAATTAGAGAAGAAAACAAATAAAGAGGAACCGAAAGGGAAGAAAGTGTGAAGGGCTGCCTGGAAAAGAATGCTGATGTTCCAAAACACAAGGCAGCTAATACCTCTTCTTTTTTAAATATTCTTTATTTTCAGTTTATGTGGGATTGCTGTTGTGAATCTGTAATAACAAGAAAGAAATTACCAGGCTCAGAATGCATTCTTGCCCACTGTATGGGTCTTGGAAAGACACTACAGGTAAGACACCACGAAAATTCAGGATGAGTCATATATTATTATCTTATTATCTTGAAATTTAATATAGTACATATTAAACTTCCTAAAACATTTTGTACTTCTGCTGATTCAGAATTATGGCTATTCCTTTCTTAATGACCAATACTTTCAGCAGACGATTATTCTGATTCTTTACTTGCCCATCTTCATTGATAATGAGCCAAATAGCATCCTGGCTCCCGTAATTATTACCCTATTCAATTCTCATGACCACTGTCTCCAATCTATTTAAAAGAATGTAGATTTTAGATTTTACTCCTCTTGAACCTTATTTTCATTTTGTATATATTTAAAGATTATCATGTGGACATGTCTCTTCCTGTATCCCCTTGGAATGTAAAGCTTTTTAAAGGTAGGAACTTTTGGGAGGCTTGAGAATACAAAGAAAAGAAAAGACAGTTCTTGCCCTACAGAGCTCATAGTCTAATGGAAGAAACAAATGAATTAGATAAAAACATGTATTTGGTAAATTTGGGGTAATCTATAGAGGGGATGGTACTAGCTTTAAGAGACTTCAAGGAAGCCAGGAAAGCCAGGGACAGAGATGAAAAGAGAGCATTCACAGTATGGGGAACAACTAGAAAAAATTCCTGGAGAAGAGAAATGAACTGTGTTGTGGGAGAAAGAGCAAGGAAGAGAAGACTGAAAGATATAGAGGGACCAGGTTCTCAAGCTTTCGAATGCCGATCAGAAAATTTTATATTTCATCATCCATAAGATAGGAAACCACTGAAATTTATTGCCGAGAGAAATGACATGGGTAGACTTGAAGTTTAGGAAAAACACTTTGATAACTGAGTAGTACTTAATAAATATTGATAATGATTATGATAACTTATATAAAATAAATGGAAGGTGATTTTGTCTGAAAGGCACTACAAGCTGAGAAAATCAATGGAGTATATTTCAGGTGCTAGGAACAAACTACAAAGAGACAGGGATGAGATGAAATGTTCATTGAAGAATAAAAGACTGGTTATTGTAGCTAAGTCACAGAGTATGATAAAGTGAATCATCTCTGTTAAGATAGAAAGGA
The DNA here is from genome assembly GCF_003287225.1 of Phascolarctos cinereus. Lineage (NCBI taxonomy): Eukaryota > Metazoa > Chordata > Mammalia > Diprotodontia > Phascolarctidae > Phascolarctos > Phascolarctos cinereus. Next base: position 326,320 of record NW_027555378.1, read on the forward strand.
TCGGGATTATGAAGAACTTTAAAGACAAAGGAATAACGTAAACATCTGGGTTTATTTATTCATATACTCAGAGGGCTATTATTTAGTAAATATCACTTGGGGAGTCAGTGTGGAGAATGTATTGGAGTGAAGATAGATTTGAAGGAAGAGGGCAATTATGAGACAGTTACAAATTAGAGATGACAAAGCTGCAAAGATTTCTACCCCCCAGCCCTGAAACCACCAGTTTTCTGTTTTCCTTCTAATGTTAACTACAGTAGTTTTGTTCAGAAACTGTTTAAATTTTATGTAATCAAAATTATCCATTGTACTGCCTGTGAATCTCTATATCTCATTTGGTATCAGGTAAATTTCCTCAGTCTTCATTAATTTGCTTGTGATGTTACTGTTTGCTGTTTAGTCTTTTTTTCCCCCCAATTATTCCAACTCTTCATGACCCATTCGGGAATTTTTGGTTTCCCATTTCCTTTTCCAGCTGTGAAGTGACTTACACAGCTAAGTGTAAGTGTCTGAGGCCAGGTTTGAACTCAGGAAGACGAGTCCTGACCCAGTGTTCTGTGTACTGTACAGATTCACAACAGCAATCCCACATAAACCGAACACCTATGTAAAACAAATTAATAAAAGAACCTTAAACTTTATGTAATTTTTTGAGTGAAAATTTCTAATTTTTAACAACAACTATGGAATAGGACAGGAACTATGTTCCTATTCTCCAAGTCTCCAGGCCTTTGCACACGTTGAATATATAACACATTTTTGGTGAGTTTAAGTTTAAAAGAATTATTAAATTCATATTTGCTAAAGATAATTTTTATCATTTGTTTCATATGTATGTTTCTTTAAAGAAATTTAATTGACTGTATTTAATAGCTCCAATAATTTTAAAATAAAATGCTTCAAATGCAAAACAAAACATATTACACACATCCCACAAAAAATTTCCCTTTTACCAAAGCATGCAAAGTAGAAATTAAGTGTCAAAACAACTGAAAAAGAATTATGCAAACAAGCAATTTAAAACTGTATTAAATATATCAATATATGCCTACCATCTATTTGATTAGGTTTCAATTTGGTAACCAGGTTTTTATGAATCTGAACCAAGGGTTCTTTGTCTTCTTCATCTTCACCGAAAACAAGTTTGGTTGTTATTGGACACTCAGTAGGTGAAGCATAACTATCTACCACCTGCAAGAAAAAGGGAGAATAACAGTTGACTGTCAGGAAAATACAAACAGGAACAATTAATGCATTAAATTCTTTTTATCTTTAACAAGTATGGATTTAAGAATTTTCACTTCAATTAAACTCATCAAATATTACATTTTTAACATAGGGGAAACTCAGAGAATACGATCACAGTTTCTGTCCTCAAGTATCATATTCTACTAAAGGTAATTAATTGCTTCTGTTTTAAACATTCTGGGTAACTCCAGTTCTAAAGAAAAAAAATCCCAGAGAAAAAAGTTAATTGCGGAAATCACAGATTCAGAGTAGTAAACAACTATTGAGGTCATCAAAGTCACAGTCAGAACTAATGATAAACAAGAAAGAAGTTAATGGCTTGAACAGAGTTTAGACTTTGGGAGAATACTCAATGGATTTGAATAGAACGGAGTATCATTATTTCTCAGCAGTGCATGTCATATTCACAAAAATTAATCATGTGTTAGGGCAATAAATACCTCAAATGCAGAAAAAATAAAGGTTTCTTTTTGACAATAATGAAACAAAAATACTATTTATCAAAAGGGTTGGAAACAAAGATTAAAATTTAATTTAAAAATTAAACTAATTTAACTCTAAAGAATGGATGTCAGGTACCTAGGTGGTGTTGTAGTGCCCAGAGCTCCAGGCCTGAAGTCAGGATGTTCTGAGTTCAAATCCCATCTCAGACACTTAACAGCTCTGTGACCTTGGGCCAAGTCACTCAATCTTGTTTGCCTCAGTTACCTCATCTATAAAAGGAGCTAAAGAAGGAAATGGCAAATCATTCCAGTATCTCTGCCAAGAAATCCTAACTGGGGTTGTGAAGAGTGCACAGCTGGAAAATGAGTGAACAACAACAAAGAATGGATAATTGAAGAACAAATTACAGAAGTAGCCAATAATTGAATTAAAGATGATAACAACACTGAGACAACATACCAAAATTTGTGGGATGACGCCAAAACAGTAATTAAAGGAAAATAGGGTCATTCAGATAGTAAGTCCCTGTGGCTGAATTTGAACCCAGTTCTTCCTGACTCCAGACTCAGTGCTCTGTGCACCACCTAGATGTCTCTCAACTTAACCAAAAAGTGGACTCACTGAAAAACAAAGTTTAAAATTTGGAAGGTGGTTTAGAGAGAGAAGCTTAGTAAGGTTAAGGTTATTTACTAACAAAAATAAATGACCTAGATAACAATGCAAGGGCAAACAATTTGAGAATTCAAAAAAAAAAGACATACTAATATCTTTTATAAACAGGAGGCAAAATAAAAAAGAAAGAACTCGTCAATCACACCCTAAAAGAAATAACAAAATGAAAATATTTGGGACCATGCTGGCCAAAACTCAGAGCTTTCAAGTCAAAGAAAAAATGCTACAATTAGCCATAAAGAAAAAATACTAAAGGCCCAAAGATAGCAACTACTTACAGAAAAGAAAATACATATTTTTTTTTGGTGAGACAACGGGGTTAAGTGACTTGTCCAGGGTCACACAGCTAGTAAGTGTCAAGTGTTTGGTCTGAGGCCGGATTTTAACTCATGTCCTCCTGACTCCAGGGCTGGTGCTCTATGTACTGTGCCACCCAGCTGCCCCAAGAAAAAATTTTAATATAATATTTCAAAAAGCAAAATATAAAGGATTTAAATGAGTATAAGTCTATAGAGTAAAAAGTGAACCTTTTAACATAGAAGAACATTCTAGCACTCCATATGAAAAGTCCAGGAGAGAATCTCTGAAATCAAAACTCAGGAAAGAAGAAAACATTTGAACAATGGAAAGGAGCTTGATTAAGTACTTCAAAAAAGTTAAACAGATAAGAGTTCTTGTAGAAGGAATTCAGCAAGTTTAAAGACTCCAAGAAATGGGCTAAAATTTTTGACAAAAACCATTAGGGAAACTAGAGAATAGTCTCTCAGAAACTAAGTTTGGACCACACTTCACTCCATATGCCAAGACAGATTCCAAATGGATGCATGTTAAATGGTCACATCATAAAGAAAAATTAGAGGTGCTAGAAAAATTACCTTTTGATAAATATATGGCCATAGATTCATGATCAAATCAAGGAAAGAGATAAATACAAGTAACAAAATGTGCAATAAAAAAGTGATCCCAATTGCCCAATCAAAACTAATGCAGTTAAAATTAGAAGAGAAAAGGAAAAGGAGGTGAGAGGTGGAATTTTGTAGTAAGTTTCTGTTGAAGGGCTAATTTCAAAAATGAACAAGGAACTGATTCATAGATTTGAATAGTCAATTCTCAAGGAAGAAATCCAAAGAATATGAATAGTCCTATGACAAAAATGCTGTTTTCCACTTCACAATAAAGCAAATTGGTTTTTTTTGGCTCTGTTTTTCTAAATAGATATTCTTCACTCCCAAAATGAAATAATATGTACATAAAATACAGTTTGAAAATTTTAAAGTATTATATAATGTAAGATATTATTATCATTAAGATGTATTCTCAGGGGAGGAAGAAGGGTTTGTCTATAAACTTTTATGTTATCTTTTTCACCACAAGTCCCGCAATTATTACCTAAACATCAACAAATTATTATGCATAAGCTCAAAATGATTAGGTATGACTAGGCATATGAAAAGTCATAACATAAGAAAATCAGAACCATACAATAAGGGAAGAAGTCAACTAAGGAAAAAAATACTTGTATCATTATTTCTGATCAGTTTCTAATAGATCAAATGTATAGGGAATTAATTAATACAGATATACAAAATTGATAATCATTCTTCAGTGGTTAAATGGTGAAAGTATACTGAGAGATATAACGAAAATGTTTGTTCCCATAAATTTGGAGCAGACAGCTAGAGAAGTAACTAAGTACAACAGGATACAGTAGGTCTCATGTTTTGCTAATAGAAGTTAATAAGTAGGACAAGGTTAAGCTTAATAGACTTATAAATATTAGCTTCTCTACCTCCAGGAGGAGCTAACACACCATTTTCTGAACATGGATGTATGAAGAAGGAGGAATGACATGTCAAGGAGTAAATGTGTAATAGGCGTACCTGAAAGTTGGGCACTCTGGAGTCCTCAGCCAATGAGGAAACAAAGGAGGGACTTTGCAGCCAGGATTAGAGATACATAATGAACTCCTGTTTTGGTACACTCGTCATTGCAATTGCATTATAAATTGGGCTTTTAACTCATCCCTCCTGACTCTGAATAAGTTATTTCTCACATATACTAACCAAATAATGCTGATAAGAGTTGCATGCTATTGACAACTACTGAAGAAAAAAAACCGAATCTCTCATTTTTCTTAGTAATCAGATCCATTAGAAATATTAAGATAATATAAAACAATTATTGCTAATTGGAAAACAAATTTCAATAGAGATCCTCTTTTATTAGAAGTCTGATATTACATACTGTTGAGAAAAGTTCTATAACTTAAGTCATGTTGTAGGATTTTACATTAAGTTAAAATTTAGCAACAAAGTATTAAATAGCTAATAGCTTTAAGATGGGCAAAACACTTTACAAATTTCTCATCTGGTCATCACAACAATCCTTGTAAGGTAGGTGCAATTCAGTTTAACAAACATCTATTAAGCACCTACTAAGTACTAGAGAAGACAGGATGGAATAAGATCACTTGAACAAGTAGAGGGATTGACCTTGGTAAGGAGTAAGGCCACTTCATCTTCTCATCCAGGGTAAAGGAAAGAAAGTGCAGAAAGCACCTGAGTGATAGGAGACAGTTTGTTTTGTTTGTTTCTTTGTTTGTTTAATATTGTTTCATTTTTGAGACCTGGGGTCTCCTTTTCTCCACTTGATGGAAATGTGGCATCCATTCTTACCAATGCAAGCCCAGTAGTTATCAGCACAGAACTTTTTACTGGTTGTTTCTTAACTCAGAACTCTCATTTCAAGCAATTCACTAGCTTCAGCTTCCCTGATAGTATGGGTTACAGTTTTATTAACCTGCCTTTTTCTTCCTTCCTCATTAAGACCTGAGTTGAAATTAATCCTCAGAGATTTACTATTTGTGTAACTCTGGACAAGTCCCTTAACTCTCTACCTCAGTTTTCTCATCTAAAAACTAGTATCTAATTTTCAAGGTTATTTGTGAGGGTCAAATGAAATAATACATGTATATATGTTTATATGCATGTAAACATACAAATGTTTACAAATATTATTGCACTATGTAAATGTTAGATAAATGTTACCTTTTATCTGTCACTGTTTTTGTTACAAGAAATGACTCTGAGAGGAGGAAAAGGACATATATAGAAATGATGATGAAGGAAAAATATCAATAAAAATAATTTTAAAAAACAAAACAACTCATTGTAAAGAGTAGATTTACACATAAACAGGGAAGTAAAAATGAAAGGCAAATTTTCTTAAGATCTAAGTGTGTTGGCAGAATATCCAAATATGTAACTTGTACAGGTGTTTTGAAGGTTAAAGATTAATGAATCAACATACTACTAATAATACTAACAACAAAAGCCAACCTTTATAAAGAATTACTATTGCCAAAGATAACAAAATCCATTTTGTACCATGTACTTGGAATCCCTAGGTGGTTATGTTCAGCAAATAATCCGTGATATCCAACTATGGCTTATAGGAGAGGTTAAAAAAAATGTTTTCAATGAATTATTACCCACTTGAATAAAATTAGTGGCCACAGAAGTTCTATGTAAATCCGAAGCAGTCAACATCCATTTACACAATATTATGAATGCTTCCAGGTAAACTTTAAAGTCATTAGGTTAGTCTACGCAGCCTAGAAAAATTCATGGTTTTTTTTGTTTGTTTTGTTTTTTAGGCAATTGGGGTTAAGCGACTTGCCCAGGGTCACACAGCTAGTAAGTGTCAAGTGTTTACTCTGAGGCCAGATTTGAACTCAGGTCCTCCTGACTTCAGGGCTGGTGCTCTATCCACTGCATCACCTAGCTGCCCCCAGAATTTATGATTAACAGGAATTCAAGAAGAATCATCTCTAACATTTAGTAATTATTACCTCTCTTAATTTTTCTCCTTCTTGCTCTCTTTCAGCAAGGCATTTTCTCCTTCTCGCTTCTTCTTTAAGTGCTTTCTGTGTTTCTCTTCGTAATTTATAATCTTCAAATATATTTCTAATTTTCTTTCTACCTTTTCCTGTGACTTTGACTCATCATCTTCAGAACTGCTCTATAATAATTTGAAGTAATCATGAAATATAGGTAAAAAACACCCAGAATCCAATACAAAATAACAAAAATGAAATCATTATTCAAGGCATATAGATTAAGGGTAAGACTTCAGGAGAATACTTTAAATGCACTAAAGTACATGGTAAGAAACAACTATATTTTTTTGAGCATCTGCTATGTTTTTAAAATATCAAAGATAAATTACAACAAATGTAGTAATTAATGGACATCTGATGATCATTTAGAGGCAGCTAGTTAATGCAGTAGATAAAGCACTAGGCCTGGAGTCAGGAAGACTTATCTTCCTGAGTTCAAATCTGTCCTCAGGCACTTACTGGCTGTGTGACCCTAGGCAAGTCACTTCACTATTTGATTCAGTTTCCTCATTTGTAAAATGAGCTGAAGAAGGAAATGGCAAAACCCTTCATAATCTCTGCCTAGAAAACCCCACACGGGGTCACAAAGAGTCAGACGCAACTGAAAAGTGACTGAACAAGAAAAACTAATAAGCATTTAATAAAATAATTCTATGTATAAAAATATAAAAATTACCAAGGTTTATCTATCTAAATGCTTATACCCGAAAAGTGTTTTATACTTTATGCTGTAAATGAAATGAAGTAGAAAACAAATTTAGCATGAATCCTACGATGCACAGTGTTTGTGAAATTTCATAAAATGAAAAAAAGACATGGGAAAAGTCATTTCTTTAGTATGGCTTCAGGAATATACATTTAGGAATAGCAAATGGTTACAGGATATATTACTAATTATAACAAAGATAATCTATGTTCTGGTACAAAAGCACCTAAACATATCCAGATGTTTTACATTATGTCATAAAATGTAGAATGAATGCATGCATGTATCTTGGACAAATTAAATATGTCATCTTTGAAAATTAATCTTTATTTTGACTACAAAAAACTATACACGCATGTATATTTTAAAGCTGGTTACATACACAAAACGCCAGAGAAATAATAATCCATTATTGAAGAAAAAAAAAGGTTAATGTGTGCCTTATCATGTTCACTTGATAAATTCTCCTGTATCTTGATGTTTCTTTTCTTTTTCTGTTTGTAACTACGTTGATTATCGTCTACCTTCACATTTTTTGCTGATCTGATGGGGAATAAAGATGAAACTGAGTATCATAATAAAATGGAAAGTAATCCTAGATCCAATGGAGAATACACACACATACTCTATCACAAATCAATATCTTTATTTCTATTTCTCTATCAGTTATTGTGCAGTCATTTTTCTAACCTAGAAATTAAGAACAGAGACTGCATTTTCTCCAACAAGTGGCAGGTGTGAGGGATGGCTCACAGTGAAGTTCCCTCATTAGTATCTCCCTGCTACTCTCTTACCTCCCTGCTCCACTCCTATCTCTCTCCTGCACTCTGCCTGAGTGTGAGAGATGGCCTTCAGTGCAGTTCCCACAGGACTAGGTTTCCTTCCTCCAGAAAGCCTTGAATTAAGTTTCCATTTTCCCAGATAAGTTTCTATTTCTCCAGCACCACGTCAGCGTGTGGGGGAGCTTGGTTGCCTGGTTGCTCCTACTTCCTAGTACATATATACATCTAGCCCAAACGTGGGCATGTTTGCTTCTATTCGGTATTAGCTGCCACGTTTAGAATGCATGCCCTGAGTACCCAGTGGAGGGGGCATCATGTTAGGGGATAAAAAGCCAAGGTTGCGGCTCCCAAAGCGAACTTTCCTGGCCAGCAATGGAGACTAGGGGCGGTATCCTTTCTCATGAGAAAGCAATAAACTTCTTTCTGCTTTCAAGGTATCTAAGTCTTTGTTTTTCTTTTGAGTGGGTGGTCTCTGTCCCACACACAGGGAACCTGGTTAACTCTCATCAACTTCTATAATTCGTATGGACACAAATGAGAAAATATTATTTCACACAATATTATGAGGTTTGAGTAAAATAACAAAAAAACAAAACAGCAAAATCTATAGTACTCAACTAAAGCATTACCTTCACTTTCCCTTACATTACCAGCCTTTCTAGTACTCTGTTAAATGATATTGATAATGTACAAACCTATGATCTTTTTTTGTTTATAATTTTAAACATTTTTGACTTGAAAAGTGTTTTTATTGAACTTACCTCTTTCATTGAGTTACAAATACTAATTATAAGGCCCTCAAAACAGAGTTGTGAAGTCCAGCAAAACAAACTCTCACATTAGCCATATCTCTCTACATTTTATGTTTATTTATTCTCTGGCAGGAAATAGACACATGTTAATTACTACATTAATAAGAGCTATAAAAGATTTGAAAGCTGTTTCCCCCCACAATGTTATCAATATTCTCTTTTCACTTCACTCTGCATGAGTGTGGAGCCTTCCTATTTTCCTTTGAAATTGTTCATGTTTTATGGTACAATAATATTTTGTTACATTCATGCACCACAACTTGTTCAGCCACTTTCCAATAAAAGGACACCCATTAGTTTAAAATTTTAGGCAACCACAAAAAGAGGTACTATAAAAATTTTCACAAGTTGGCAAAAAGGAAAGAGTTATTCTAAAAATTTTCTATACATATAAAGCATTTCCCTCTTTCATTGTATTGGGGGAATATATCAAACAACTGAGTCAAATGATATGTACTTCCAAGACTTTGCTTCTCATTTCTGATCCATCCTTGTCCCTTTGGTGAATTTCTTCTGGAACCTCCATTTTAAGTAAGCAGACACATTTCACTATCCAGACTTTGCCATTTTGCCCTTCAACTTCCATCTCTTAGGTTCCTTTTATGAGTCCTCTTTCTTCATAAGAATGTAAGGTCCTTGAGCGTAAGGACTACATTTCTTTCTGTTTTTATTTGAAATACAATACTCAGCTTAATAAATACTTTTTGACTGGATTTGTTCACTTAGGCATGGATCTAAATTGCTTTCCAGAATGACTTGGACCAATTCACATTTCTACCAAAAGTGCAATTAATTACAATTATTAAAATTAATATAGTAATAATGAAAGCTTCAAAAATGTGCAAAGTGCAAATATTACCTCATTTTGTCACAACAACAGAGTCTAGTATTATTCTTATTTTAGAAATAAGGAAATTAAGGCTGAGGAGGATTGTGTGCTTAAGACTAGATTTGAACTCAAGTCTTTGAGCCTCAAGTCCTACACTATAAGATCTAGGTACTCCCTGAGTAGAGAAATTTTTTGCAATGATTTTCCCTTCATAACAAGAAACAGACAATTTTTGATACTTTATATTTGTTTGTAAAGCAAATTAAATTTTATGCAATCATAAGTATCCATTTATCCTGTAAGATCCTTTTTATCTTTTCTTTAGCTACTCACTTTTCTCTTAAAAATTGCGAAGGTAATTTCTTTCCTTTCTCTCCAATCCTATATCCAAATTATATTGGTGTAGGGTGTTGATCTAAACGTAATTGTTAGAAGTCTATGTATGATCTCTGAGTTTATCAAACATAATGCTTCTGCCCTGTCTGAGGTCAATATTTATTTTAACCAAGGTCCTTGTTTGAATTCTGTGATAACATTTATCTTTCATGTGCTTTCATATGTTTCTTGCAAGCAAAAGAATATTTTGTTGCATTTTGTTTTCTAACTTACTTTGCTATTCTCTTCCATTATAGTGACAGTTTGCTTTATCTGTATCAACAGATAAGACTGTTAATTGTGCATATTCTTCCTTATTTTCTTATATTTTTTTCCTCTCTCTACCTCACCTTTTTTTTTTTTGAGGCAATGGGGTTAAATGACAGAGACACAAAGCTAGTAAGTGTTATGTGTCTGAGGCTGGATTTGAACTCAGGTCCTCCTGACTCCAAGGCCAGAGCTTTATCCACTGCACCACCTAGCTGTCCTGTAGAGGGCCAGCTTTAAGTGTCCTACTGGGTTTAAGATCCAGGACAAAGCTTGACCTTTGCCCAGGCTTAACCCACAGTGCTCAAGGCAGGGCTCTCCAAATCTCCCCCTGCAAGGGAGGTGCTGGAGACATTCCATCTCATTCTCTGAACCTTAGATTTACTTATCACCCCTCTATGCAGGTGATGCCTATGCACCACGGAAAAGTCTTGGAGTTTTACATCCCAATCTAGGAACTCTGATTACGAGAAAATAGGCATTGTCACTTGTCAGCAGATGTTTAGGGAGTGTCTCACGGGGATGACTCTTTGTGGCTAGGCTCGATTTTCTCTATATAACCTGTACCCTCTGATGAGTAAACTGAGTCAGTCCTTACTGATCAGCCTGGACCACATCTCTAAATTATTTCGTGCCTTCCTGTTCGGTGCACTATCTGATTGCTGTCAACATTTGGCGCCCACAACAGTGACCACATTTGAAGTCCGAGGAAGGCGGCTCCCTTGTACTCTGAAGAAAAGAAAAGCTTTGGTGGTATTATGCTATGGAGCAAGGTACTTGGCAGCTGGACGCTGTGGATTCAAGGTAAAGGGAGTGAAGGTCGTTACAAATTATCCCTTAGCAGTTTTAGGGCAAAAAGGGGGAACCACCAGGCCTAAGAGGGAGATTAAAAAAAAATAGAAGAAAAAGATTAAAAGAAAAGATTAGAAACAGGCTCAGTAATAGAGCATAAGTATAGAAAGGAAAAGGGGCTCGAGAATACAAAATAGTGTTGCTTTGGAAAGGCCACACACACTTATGTTCAGTTTTGGGAGGCATGCCTGGGATCAAAAGGCTGCGTCAAACACAGAGCAGATTCATAGACAAAGAATGCTGTCTAAAACTTTTCTCAAGGAAATAGTGACAGAAAGGGGTTTATTTATTACAAATAGTCAGCTACAGGAATTTTGGAACATGCTAAAAATGTCTCACTCCTCCAGAGGATGTGCCATTAGCAACAAAAGTGCCCAGGGTAAATGCGGGGGTGGGAACAGAGGAAGAAGAACAAACGAATACATTATTTGATGAGAAGCATAGAATTGCAGAAGAGGATGAGGTGAAAGATGTGTATTCCCTTTCTCTTAAACAACAGAACTGGAGAAAGCTCATTCTCCAAATGAGTTGTCTGATTTGTGTAGAGGATTTATGAACTCTCTGAACCGAGAGTCTCTCTGTCATTATGTTATCTGTTCTAAGTGAGTATCTGTGTGTATGTGTGTAATCTGAAACTGTTTGCAGCTACCTAGCTTTCTTCCTTTTCCCCCCTCCCTAATACCAGCCACCTCCCTAGAGCGGGTGGATGGGGGGAGGAGAGAAAAAAATTATTATTTAGGTTATATGATTGGTAAAAGGCAAGTAATTTTGAGGAGAGAGGAGTATGTGTAGCAAGCTTAAGCAAAGTATAATTTATTTGCACAGTGTGATTACAGGCTTTGAAAGTAAAGGTGTTTTGAAACTTTTTGAGAATTGTTAGGAAAAAATTCTCTTTCTTTTTTGCATTCTAAAGCTCTGGCCAAAGATTTGGGTGTAAAATTGAAAGATTATCAAAGATAAGTTGTTGGAAAATATTCTCTTCCCTTCTCTCGAATTCTGACCTTGGCCAAGTTGGGGTGTGAGAGACAGAATGAGAATAGTGAAAAGGAGGGTGCACCCCCTCGGATCGTAAAGAAAAGTTTTTTATGTATTTGGAACACAACCAAAAGTTAATTTAGCTCATTCAAATTGGTAATATGTTTGTTGCAAGTTTTAAAAATCTAATATTGTTACAAATTGGTAAACTTTTGTATTGTTTTGTGCCATGTCAAACAATTTTTAATAATTTCGATGTTATTAAAATGTGAATTAAAAAAGACTGAAAAACAGTGGGAAAGCTGTGTAAAAAACAGCTAAATTATTTTATCAAGTCCACTTAATCTTGCTTTGTAATGTTTTATAACTGTCAATTGGAAAATCAGGTATTTCCATCTAATTTAATTAAAGAACAGCTTATAGTTAAATCAATTTGACTATCACTTATGAAAATTACCAGATTGTTAATTAAGTTATTTGAAGTTATATGTTAACACGTAGAATTTTTTTTTTACTTAAAATTTTTAATTACTTATGAATGAAAAGGAGGGGCACGAGGCAATTCCCTCTACTTTGTAAATTTACCTTGTGGACCCTCTCTGATTTGGGGATGAGAGTTAAACGTGGTTTTACTTTATAGGTTTTTGTGTCATGCTATTTGTCCTTCATTCTCAAAGAAAAATACGTAATCCTGAAGTTGTTGCCATGCCTTATGAGTGAATTGCATCAAACAAAGGAGGGCTTGCACAGTTACCAGCCTCACTTTTCCTCTGGAGCCTTCAGATTACATTAGTCAGATGTAGATTAGGATGACTGGAGATGGCCCAGAAAACAGTGGGGGAATCTGGCCTTGTTAAGAAGAGGCCTATCCCACTGTCACTTTGACTTCAACTTTGCCCATTCAGTGATTAAGGCTTAATAAAAAATGAGACAAATAATGGCTTCTTTTAAAAAATTAGATCTGGAGGGGTGGAGCCAAGATGGCGGAGTGAAAGCAGCAACTTGCTTGAGTTCTCCCCTAAACCCCTCCAGATACCTATAAAAACGGCTCCAAACAAATTCTAAGGCAGCAGAACCCAGAAAAAGACAGAGTAAAACAAATTTCCAGCCCAAGACAACCTGGATAATTGATCAGAAAGATCTATCACGCCAGGCTGAGAGAAAAGCGCAGTGCAGCGTGGGCGTGCAGGCCTCAGTGAACCTGGAGCAGGCCTCAGAGGACTGAATAATGGGCAGCTGTGGCAGTTTCCAGGCTCCTCAATCCACGAATGCAAAAGATAATTTAGAAGGTCAGTGGGAAAAGTCTGTTTCTGCGGTGCTGAGACAGGAAGGTGGGGTCTCAGCTTCATTCCTCAAGAGTGTGGCCTTGTGGGGGGGGAGGCAGCCACTTCCTGAGCTTCCAGCCCAAAGACTGAGGGGGAATCGAGTGGCTGATCAGAGGGGTATTGCAGGGATCTCTCTGCTGGTGCTGAGGCAGCAATCTCTTGATTTCCCCATGCTTAGATCTGGGTCACAGTTCTGGATGGGGTTCCTGGGGTGAGGAGGACCTCTGGCACAGTGGAGTTTGTAGTGGCTGTGGACAGGAAACCTTCCTCACAGTTCCAGGACAGAAAGGAGTGCTTGTGGTCACTAATGGACTAGGAGGTGAAGTGGAGGCTTAGTTCCACACAACATAAAGTCTAACCTTCTTTATCAGAAGATAACTTTGGGGGTGGAGCCAAGATAGTGGAGTGAAAGCAGTGACTTGCTTAAGCTCTCCCCAAACCCCTCCAAATACTCGCAAAAAATGGCTCTAAACAAATTCTGAAGCAGCAGAACCCACAAAAAGACAGAGTGAAACAAATTTCCAACCCAAGACAACTTGATGATTTATCAGAAAGGTGTATCACGCCAGGCTGGGAGCTCCGTGCAGCACAGCGTGGGAGCACAGGCCTCAGCAAACCTGGAGCAGGCCTCAGAGGACTGAATCTCAGACAGCTGTGGAGGTTTCCAGACTCCTCAACCCACTAATGCCAAAGACAACTTAGAAGGTCAGTGGGAAAACTCTGTTTCTGTCAGTGCTGAGAAAGGAAGGCGGGATCTCAGCTTCATTCCCCAAGAGTGTGGTCGGGGCGGGGGGGTAGCTGTTTGCTGAGCTTCCGGCCCATAGACTGAGGGGGAATCCAGTGGCTGATCAGAGAGGGATTGCAGGGATCTCTTTGCCAGTGTGGAGGCAGGAATCTCTTGCTTTGCCCGTGTTTGGATCTGGGTCACAGTTCTCAGCAGCAGTGCTGGGGTGAGGAGGAACGCTGGCGTGGTGGAGCTTGTGGTGGCTGTGGAGAGGAACTCCTCCTCACAGTTACAGGACAGAAAGGAATACTTGTGGTCACAGGCCAGGAAAGGAGTAAACACCTCGCCCCTTATCATACCACCTTGCAAGAACTGAAAATTTACAGGTACCTACAAGTATCTCTGAAAACAGCTGTACAAACCCCTGAAGCTTAGGACAGTAAATTCTCCACATTGGAAGCAGACTCTTACCTTAACAAAGAGTTTAAAACTCTAGTAATTGGCCAGGATCATGAGCAAGCAGCACAAAAAGAGTCACACTATATTATCTTACTTTGGTGACAAAGAAGAGCAAAATATACAACCAGAAGAAGAAAATCCTACATACTACATCCTACATCCTACATCCAAAGCCTCCAAGAAAAACATGAATCAGTCCCATGGCTTGGAAGAGGTCAAAAGGGATTTTGAGAAGCAAGTAAGGGAAGCAGAGGAAAAACTGAAAGAGAAATGTGAGTGATGCAAGAAAATAATGAAAAACAAGTCAACAGCTTGCTAAAGGAGACCCAAAAAAATACTGAAGAAATTAACACCTTAAAAAATAGCCTAACCCAAATGGCAAAAGAGGTCCAAAAAGCCAATGAGGAGAAGAGTGCCCTAAAAAGAAAAATTGGCCAAATGGAAAAGGAAGTCCAGAAAACTACTGAAGAAAATACTTCCTTAAAATTTAGAAGAGAGCAATTGGAAGCTAGTGACTTTATGAGAAGTCAAGACACTGTGAAACAAATCCAAAAGAATGAAAAATTAGAAAACAGTGTGAAATATCTCATTGGAAAAGCAACTGACCTGGAAAATAGATCCAAGAGAGAGAATTTAAAAATTATTGGACCATCTGAAAGCCATGATCAAAGCAAGAGCCTAGACATCATCTTTCAAGAAATTATCAAGGAAAACTGCCCTGATATACCAGAACCAGAGGGCAAAATAGAAATTGAAAGAATCCACAGATCTCCTCCTGAAAGAGATCCCCAAAGGAAAACTCCTAGGAATATTGTAGCCAAATTCCAGAATTCTCAGGTCAAGGAGAAAATATGACAAGCTGCCAGAAGGAAATAATGCAAGTACTGTGGAAACACAATCAGGATACCACAAGATTTAGCAGCTTCTACATTAAAGGACCACAGGGCATGGAATATAATATTCCGGAGGGCAAAGGAAGTAGAATAACAACCAGGAATCACCTACCCAGCAAAACTGAGTATAATCCTTCAGGGGAAAAAATGGTCATTCAGTGGAATAGAGGACTCTCAAAGCATTCTTGATGAAAAGACCAGAGCTGAATAGAAAATTTGACTTTCAAATACAGGATTCAAGTGGAACATGAAGAGGTAAACAGGAAAGAGAAATCATAAGAGACTTATTACGATTGAACTGTTTACATTCCTGCATGAAAAGATGATATTTATAACTCATGAGACCTTTGTCTGTATTAAGGTAGTTGGAGAAAAAAATTATATGTATGTGTAGATAGATACATAGATAGGTAGATAGATAGACAGATAGATAGAAGGCACAGGGTGAGTTGAAGATTAAGGGGTCATATCTGAAGAATAAAATTAAGGGATGAGGGAGGGTTATACTCAGAGAAGAAGAAAGGGAAAGGTAGAATGGGGTAAATTATCTCACAAAAAAGTGAAAACAGAAAAGAAAAGTCTCTTACATTGGAGGGGAAGGAGGGGAAGTTGAGAGGGAATGAGTAAATCTTATTCTCATAAAATTTGGCTTAAGGAGGGAATAACATACACATTCAATTGGGTATGGAAATTTGTCTTACTCTACAAAAATTAGGGGGGGAAGGGGACAAGAGAGCAGGGGGATGATAGAGAGGAGGGCAGATTGGAGAAGGGTGTAATCAGAAGTAAATACTCCTGAGGAGGAACAGGGTCAAAAGAAAGAATAGAATAAATGGGAGGGCAGAATAGGATTAAGGGAAATAGAGTTAGTTTTTCACAACATGTGTACTATGGAAGTGTTTTGCATAACTGCACATATACAACCTATATTGAGTTTCTTGCCTTTTCAATTAAGGTGGGTGGGGAGGGAGGAGGAGAGAAAATGTGAAACCTAAAGTTTTAAAAACATATGTCTAAAAAAGTTTTCACATGCTATCGGGAAATAAGAAATACAGGAAATGGGGTACAGAAGTCGATCCTGCCCTACAGAAAAATAGAAGGGGAAGGGGATAAGAGAAGGGGGAGTGAAAGAAAAGAAGAGAGACTAGGGGAAGGGATATTCATAATGCATGCCATCCTGGGGTTGGGGGAGGGTGAGACGGGGAGAAAATTTGGAACTCAAAAACTTGTGGAAATGAATGTTGAAAACTACAAATAAATGAATTTATATTAAAAAAAGAAAAGAAAAATCATTTACTTCCTTGGAGTACTTACTTAGCAGCAGGATCTCTGGATTAAAGGGTATGAAGCATTTTAGTCACTTTTTTCCCCCAGAAATTGTTTTCTTTTCTTTTTTTTTTTTAAGGCAATTGGGGTTAAGTGACTTGCCCAGGGTCACACAGCTAGAAAGTGTCAAGCATTTGGTCTGAGGCCAGATTTGAACTCAGGTCTTTCTGACTTCAGGGCTGGTGCTCTATCCATTTCACCGCCTAGCTGGCCCCAAAATTGTTTTTTCAAAATGAGTAGACCAACTTTATTGTGCTTCTTAAACAGTGATTATTCCCATATTTTGTCACCTCTGCCAATGCTGGGTTTTCACAGAGTTTTTTTTTTTTGAGGAAACCAGTTTGCAAACCTTAAAGAACTCTAGCAATGGAAATCATTATTGTTACTATTTTGGTTACAAGCTTGCCACTTTTTTATAAAGGCACGTAAAGAAAAAAAACAGTATAGGTTTCTAAAGTTAATATGAAACCACTGGACCATACCTAGTAAACCCACATCTAGAAATAAAGCAAACATTGTCGAGCTTCCAGCCACAGCTCCTTTCCAAAGTTCTACACTCAAGTTACTAATATCTTGAATTTGCAGCGGTATACCTGTGAAAGCAGATTCTTTAGGGCTGTTATGTTCTCCAGTGACAGAAAAAAA
The DNA here is from genome assembly GCF_003287225.1 of Phascolarctos cinereus. Classification (NCBI taxonomy): domain Eukaryota; kingdom Metazoa; phylum Chordata; class Mammalia; order Diprotodontia; family Phascolarctidae; genus Phascolarctos; species Phascolarctos cinereus. The sequence goes on from NW_027555378.1 coordinate 343,552, forward strand.
GTCTTGTCATCCTTATATACCACATCACTCTCAAAATCCGTTTCTGGAGTGTGATCCAAATCTTCCATACAGAGTAGGATCTGCTTCTTTGTGCTAACAAATTCTTCCTCGCCTTGCCTACAAAAGCAAATAAGTTATGAGGCACCTCAGAAGTGAGTGAAACACACAGACAGGAAGAATGTCAAGAAGCAATTATACCTTTGTTTCCTCCAGAGCTTCCAGGTGATTTCTGAACTGGTTCAGCTCCTCTATGCTGAGTGCCGAGTCATTGTCAAGGCTGTATGGGAACCCACAAAGAATCTCACACAATTTTTGGTCTTGTTCTTGAAGTAGTTTCTGTTCTTGTATCCTTTCTTCTTTCTGTCTTTTCAATTCTTCTATCTGTGTTTGAAGATCGTTCTTTAGCTCCAAGATGGTAGTCTCCTTTCTTTCCTGTGCCAAATATCAATGAATCAGAGTAAAAACACTAAAAACAACCTTGCCAGAAATAAAGGAAGGACAAGTGAGGGAAATTATCAATTCGACTTATTTTGAGTTATCCCATAGCAACAGGGTTTTTTTGAGAGTTTCAGAGGTTTTTCAGAGAGATTCCCATAGAAGAAATAAAAAATGTGGATATGAGAGCATCATAGACTGTTTTTAATGAAACTAGAAAGAAGCTTGGTTTTGGTTAGTTCTAGGATGGGTCATTTAGCTTATATGTGTTCTTCTTTAGGTGTGAGAGCAACTTAAAACCTCTGCTTTTGCTGGCTTAGTCTTGATTCATCCACCAAGCTATTTATAGCTTTGTCACATCCCTTTCTTCTGCCTTGTTATTCCTCTCTTTCTACTTTCCTCCTTTTTTAAAATACAGTGCCACCCACTCTCCAGTTTGGATCTATGTCAGGAAGATTCCAGTTGATTGGCACATCCCTACCTGTGATATCAGAAGTATAAAGTGATCAATAAATCAAGAATCATATAATAAAAACTTACTATGTGCCAGACATTATGCTGAGGATACAAAGAAAAAGCAAAAACAGATTCTGCTCTCAAGAAGCTTACATTCAAATGGGAGAGACAACATGTATATAAATAGAGAGAGAAAGAGAAATACCAAGTACATTGAAAGTATTATAGAGGAAGGCTTGAACAGCTGAGTGGGGGGAGGTGGGGTGGAAACAGGAAGGGGGAGTCAGGAAAAGTCTCCTGCAGTAGGTAGCTATGGTAGGAATAGCAAGCTAGCCTCTGTTTCCATACGTTAGCCTGGTTTTTTCCTCAGACAGTAGTGTAAACATTTGTGATAATTGCTTGGCTTAGGGGACTAAAGAGTCATCACTTCCCACTTACCTAAGTGCAGAGTATCCAGGATCAGCTCCAAAAGCTATCTGAGCAAGTTTCTCCCAGCTGAATCAAACCTGAGGTGACCTCAATGCCTAACCTTGTGGAATACATCCTTCTCCTGCTATGCTAAGTAAATTTCCTTTGGCTACCTGTAGAATGATGTCCAAGTGTTTCATTTTGCTCTAATACTGAACCTAAAATTATCAGGGATCTGCCCTTAGGCAGGCCAAGCCAAGAATAAATGGCATAGTCATTCAGGATTGGAACATAAGGAGCATATTGAAATAAGGGGATGAGCAGTAAACACAGAAGGAGGTGAACTCACACCAGCAAGATTTCTGGTGATGCTTTTGGTGACAATAATAATAGCTAACATTGTGGCAGTGGATAGTGCTCTGGCCTTCAAGTCAGGATGACCTAAGTTCAAATCCTGTCTCAGACACACAACACATACTAGCTGTGTGACCCTGGGCAAGTCACTTAACCCCTATTGCCTAGTAAAAAGCAAATAAATAAATGAATAAATAAATAAATAAGTAAGTAAATAAATGAATAAATGAATGAATGAATGAATCAATCAATCAATCAATAAGTAAATAATACTAGCTAACATTTATATAACATTTCAAGGTTTGCAAAATACTTTACAAATGTATCATTTTACCCTCACAACAACCCTGGCACATATGTGCTATTATTATCATCCTCATTTTACAGATGAGGAAACTGAGGCAGAGATTAAGTCACTTGTCCAGGGTAACACAGCTAGGATTTGGGGCAGGATTTTAATTCACATCTTCCTGATTCCAGGTGTAGTGCTTTATCCATTGCACAAATTAGCTGCATCTCTTGATTCTTCTAGAGACTGTAGTTGCTTACTGTAAGGTACCTTTCCCTTCTGGGATATCAGAGAATAAACTGGCTGTGGCTATTCAGCAAGGAAAGGCCAATGTGAGTATACTCCAAACCTCTAATTGATACCTGAAGATAAGTACCTTAAAGGATCTCTTAGTCCTCCAGCTGTGTTGCCCCTGTGCTCTATGAGCAAAGCAGATTTACAGTAGCTCTAAAGATACATGAGATGTGAAAATTTAGAGCAATCTCCACTCCAAATGTTAATATGGACTATCTGTGTCCAACCTGTGATAGAGCCTTCTGAGTTCACATTGGGCTGAGCAGTCACAGTTGGACACACTCTACCTTGACCCCAATATAGTGGTGTCATTGTGGTCCCCTTCAAACATGAAGGTCAACAACCAACCAACCTAGGCCTTAGTTCTATGAGGGGATCTCCTCAGAACTCAGTTTACCTTTGAAGAAGCTTAGAGGGATTAAGTTTGGGGAACTGAAAGAGATCTCCCCTCCACTTAAAAACAAGAACAAAATCAGAAGAATGTGTTGTGTTCTACCTTTACTGAGATTGAATATTTTGTATCCCCAAGGCTCACCAGTAGCCTCATCAAAGACCTACTGAAAGAATGACCCTTCCAACTTTAAGGGAGTCAAATCTGTGTATGAATAGGGGAAGAATGGCTTTTGGGAAAAGATTGAATAGCAGAATAATCAGTATCCAGTCCTTTAAGTAGATAAAGACAAGATCAGCAAAGTGAGGGGTAGCATGAGGGTCTCCAAAAAAGAGAAAATGCGAATCAAGACACAGACCTGGAATTCTAAGACTGTTAACATTTAAATGTGCTGGAGAAACTGTATTGGTTTGTTGTATTTGGCCTTTGAGTGGCCTTCAATTAATCTCCCTTCAGTTAATCTGTATTATCTGAGAATTGTGATTACACTATGGCAATAGAGAACTCCATTTGAATCTGAACCAGCTAGATAATAATATTTTAATCTGAATGACCTCAGTAACTGCCCTGACAGTCTCTCCATTTTATATATGTTGATACAGTCTAAGAGTAAACTAAAGACTTTCTTGGTCTTTCAATTTGGATATCATCATCAATATTGGGATGTAAAAAATAGAACAGAACTTAAAAACAGAAGTCAATGGAGAAGAAAGAAATGCAGTGAACATATTTCTCTGCACAATAAAAACTCCTGTTTCTAATGATCACTTAGTTGCATAGAGGTAACACAATGTTGTTTAACTGTCTCGTATATCAACAGAGCCAGTGGCTGATTGAGCATGCTTCAAACATGTCATCAGGCTGTCAGTGTGGATGCTGGCTCTGATAATGTCATGAGGAAAAAACAAAATAAAAATAACACAAAAGAATCAAATATCATTTTACACTTGCAACAATGCATTAAATCTCATAAGGCTGTCTAAGGAGTTTTATAATGCATGGTGAAAATATCCTCTGTAATATAGGCAGAGTGGTATATGACAGTAACCAGAGTGGGAACATGACCTACAATTTCAAAGAAAAATGTTAACTACCTTGAGTCAATGTAAATAGCAAAAGAAGACACAACTATCCCTTGGGAAAACTTACACAGGACCCCAGGCCATCCTGTGAAAAGTTAAGGAGGTGAATAGAATATTAGAAAAGTTAGGTATGATAGACCTCTGGAGAAAATTGAATGAGGACAGAAAAGAATATACTTTTTCTTGGTGGTACATGGCACATACATAAAAATTGAGCATGTACTAGGGCATAAAACCTCACAATCCAATGCAGAAAGGCAGAAATATTAAATGCATCCTTTTCAGATTGAATGGGATGTCCCAGTGAAGACTTCTCAGTGTAATTAAGGTAATGAGTTCAGAAGGTAGGATAGGGTTAAAGAATAGATTTCTGTAAGTTATTTTTTTTTAGTGCCATATATCAGTAGTTAAAATTTGTCTAGTTGTTAAGCCCTGGCCTGCCTTCTGATCTTATCCAGATGCGCCTTTTGTCCCAAGCCCCAGAAAACCCTTAAATGTTCAAGTCCCCTTATCTCCCTTTGACAGGGTCTTTCAGATGTCTTTCTCTTCCCAGCATTATCTGTTCAATCCCTGAGACCTTCCAAAACAATTGTAAATTATCTTCCTAACTGCACATTTTTTATTGTTTCTTTGACATTATCTCAACAAACTAAGAAATATAGTGATGTATACTATGTCCTTTGTCCTATGTTAGAGTCTGGCATGTGAGATTGTGAGCCGAGTTAACAGACAGATGTGAGGGAGGGGGAATTGAACCTTCAGGGTTATATAAACTGACTTCTTCCTCTGTGGGTTGTCTCCTCTCATCAGAGCCATTGGTGTGAGGACACCCAAATCTCGAGATTCGAAATAATAATAATAATAATAATAATAATAATAATAATAATAATAATAATAGATATAATAAATTAACTTTCTGTTTCTCCTTGGACACCTCTGTGTTTTATTTTTAATTTGAGTGGCATCCCACACAAGATCATGATGCATCAAAAATTATATGTAATAAATGGCCATGGAAAGACAGACTAAAAAATAATTGGAAAATAAAAATCTAATCCTAAAGAATGAGGGGGGTCAAACAAAAAATCATAGAAACAATCAATAACTTCATTCAAAAGAATGACAATAATGAGACAACATACCAAAACTTATAGGATGCAGTGAAAGCAGTTCTTAGGGGAAGTTTTATATCTCTAAATGCTTATATGAATAAAATAGAAGAAGAGGACATCAATGAATTGGTCATACAACTGAAAAAAAAACTAGAAAAAGAACAAATTAAAAATCCTCAATTAAACACCAAATTAGAAATATTGAAAACCAAAGGAGAAATTAAGAAAATTGAAATTAAGAAAACTATTGAACTAATGAATAAAACTAAGAGCTGATTTTATGAAAAAAAACCAATAAAATAGATAAACTTTTGTGAGAGATGATCTCTAAAAAGTGAAACCTTGTCAGGGGATCAATAGTTCTTGATAATATTTCTTGATAGTTGCTTTCAAAACCCTCTCTGGCTCAGACCCTGTTTTTAAGCACATAACAGAAAGAATAAGTCCTGCCCCCAACCTGAACTGCTTGCTCTTAGCTTCCTGCCTTCTCTTGTCTCTGGGACAAGGGGAAAGGGTTAAGTAGGGGAAATTGCAGTAAATTTCGTTTCCTAGGAATTACCTAACTCATGGGAATTCATCCTAAACCCCCTCCTGATCACCACACCACTGCTACTTCAGCATTAGGTTTACTAAAAAAGGACATGTATGTTTGGATTGGCTATACCCTGTTTCCTTACTCTTTGTCTTTGAATTTTCTCACCTAGAATGTAAGCCTGCCTCCCAGCTAATGGGATAGGAAGATTTTCTTTCCCGCCTTGACTGTGAGCTCCGAAACCCAGCCAATGGGAAGAATAGCCAGTGGGTGGGTGGGGGCGGGGGGATTGCGGTTAGGATATATATAATCTGCTGAGCTGAACACACTTCTGCTCTCTTCAGTCGGTGCCATCTTTGGGTGCTCTGAGGAGCCCTTTCTTGAGAAAGCCAATAAACGAACTATTCTCTTTGCTAATATCTCTGAGTCTCCGATTTCTTGGTAAGGGTCTTTGTACCCCACACACTTTGGTTAATTTAATTTAAAAAAAAAAGAAAACCAAATTACCAGTATCAAAAATGAAAAGAGGGAATCCACCACCAAGGAAGAGGAAATTAAAATAATAATTAGGAACGATTTTGTCCAACTGCATGCCAATAAATTTGGCAATCTTAGTGAAATGGATGAATATTTTCAAAAATATAAATTGCCCAGATTAACAGAAGAGGAAGCAAAATATTTAAATAACCCCATCTCAGAAAAAGAAACTGAACAAGCCCTTGATGAACTCCCTAGGAAAAAATCTCCAGGGCCAGATGGATTTACAAACAAATTCTATCAAACATTTAAGGACAATTAATTCCAGTACTATATAGACTATTTAGGAAAATAGGTGAAGAAGGAGTGTTACCAAATTCTTTTTATGATACAAATATGGTGCTGATACCTAAACCAGGAAGAGCCAAAACAGAGAAAGAAAATTATAGACCAATTTCCCTAATGAACATAGATGCAAAAATCTTACATAAAATATTAGCAAATAGATTACAACAACTTATCAAAAGAACAGTACACTATGACCAGGTAGGATTTATACAAGGAATGGAAGGCTGGTTCAATATTAGAAAACTATCAGTATATTGATCATATCAACAACAAAACTAACAGAAACCACATGATCAACTCAATAGATGCAGAGAAAGCTTTTGACAAAATACAACACCCATTCCTGTTAACACTAGAAAGAGCACAGGAATAAATGGGCAAGTCTCTTAATCTCTGTTTGCTTTAATCACTGGAGAAAGAAATGGCAAACCACTCCACTATCTTCCCCAAGAAAACCCCATGGACGGTATGATCCATGGAGTTATGAAGAATTGGACACAATTGAACAACAACAACAACAACAAATTCAAGTGACCAACAGGAATTGTTTCTTGTGGACTTTGTGAGTCTTTGGTGCAAGCCACTGGGAGAAGCACTGAAAGAACACCCTGAAAATGCCAGTTGCACTCCTGTCAACTCATGAGGGCAGGTGGGGAGTTGTAGTAGTTTTAAAAAGTTCTCTCTGTCTCTCTCTCCCCCTCCCTTCTTTTCTCCCCCTCCCTCCTTCTCTTCTCCTCCCCCTCCCTCTCTCTTCCAGTAAGAGCCCCATGGCAAAGATTGGGTAGTGGCATGTGCAGCAGAAACAGGCCCCCTGGGGCCCACTGTTTAATGGAATATAAAACTGACTTCATTCCTTCAGTACAATACCTAATGAGCATTCTACAACTCTTCCCCAAGGAGGGCTACAAGGACCAAAGGTGGCTGTTGTTGGGAGGGGGTTTTCTTTCTGCCAAAAAAGGGAAGTGAAAATATCAAACAGCCCCTGCAAAAGAAGAGGGGCCATTTTTCAGAGGCCTCTCATGGGCTGAAGATTTTGTATCTTCCTCTACCTACCCAGTGTTCTCACAGGGTTAGGAAACTATTGGTGGTGGGCCAAGGAACATGAAGTGGGTGGTGGTGCAGGGCAGTTCTCCCTTGCCTGTGATGAAGATCATGACTGTGTAGAAGCGTCAGCATCTTTGCTGAAGCAAAGTTGCTGGTTTTGCTCCTAATTACAGTCACTGTTTTACATTGGCATCACCTACCACACGGACCTAATTGTTTAGTCCCTGGAGTCTCCTGGGACACTCCCAAATTGAGTCACTCCTTCAGGTAGCAGATACATTGTTTGCTTTGTTTTTTTTTTTTTCCTTCTTAGTGCCACCTTCTTTATTTTTATTCAGTCTTTTGAATATCAAAGGTCAGGGTTCACCATTAACAGCCTAAAGTCTTTTAGGTGTAGAAGGTCTCAAGAAGACCTTAAGGACCTTTCCACCAAGGGGTGGAAAGTTGTGATAAGAGCAATGTCCCAATCCTACCCCTTCTTTAAAGGTACTGAGACCATCCTCAAGACGTGGTTGGCTGAGGGGAGTAAAAGGTCAGGCTTTAACATCATTTCCTGGTTTGTTGTTGTTCAGTCACATCCAACTCTTTGTGACCCCATATGGGGTTTTCTTACCAAAGATACCGATGTGGTTTGCCATTTCCTTCTTCAAATCATTTTACAGATGAGGAACTGAGGTAAGCATGAGTTAAGTGAGTTGCCCAGGGTCACACAGCTAGTGAGTGTCTGAGGCCAGATTTGAACTCAGGTCTTCTTGACTCGAGGCCCAGTGCCTTATCCACTGAGCCACCTGCCTACTTAGATTCTTGGTCACCTGTGTACAAATTAACTGCTAGGAGTTATGGGAGCTCTGATGTTTGGTAGAACATGAAAGATGACTGAGGCAAGAGAGCTTCTCTCAGTTGAATCAATTTGAGGCATCTTCAATGCCCATCCCTATTGAATATCCTTCTCTTGCTAAGACTAAGTAAATCTTCATTTGTTAACTGTCAAATGATATATAATTGTCTCCTTTTGTTCCAATATTAAACCTAAACCACCAGGGGACTTGTCTGAGGAAGGTCTAGCCAGAATGTAGTATTAGAGCCGAGTCTTGAAGGTAAAGGTGAGGAGGGAGAGCATTCTGGACATGGAGTACAGCCAGGTGCAAAGAAGCTGGGGCACAACATGTTATGAACAGCAAGGAAGCCAGTATGTCTAGACCAAAGTATGTATACAGGGGACCTGAAAGGTAGGAAAAGGCCAGGTTATAGAGAGCTTTAAATATCAAAAAGAGCAGCTTATATGTGATCCTAGAGCTAACAGGGAGCCACTGGAATTTACTGAGTAGGGGAGGGGTTCAGACCTATGCTTTAGGAAAAGTGCTTTGGCAGCTTTGTGGAGGATGGATTGGAACAGGAAGAGTCTTGAGGAAGGAAGACCAACTAAAAGGCTATTGGAACTCTGAGGCACCACCTTTCACCTATCAGATTGGCCAACATGAAAAAACAGGGAAAGGATAAATGTTGGAGAAAATATGGGAAAATTGGAACAGTAATGCCTTGTTGGTGGAGTTGTAAACTGATCCAACCATTCTGAAGAGCAATTTGGAACTATGCCAAAGGGCTACAAAAATGCATACCCTTTGACCCAGCAATACCACTTCTAGGTGTATCCCAAAGAGATCATACAAATGGGGAAAGACCACATGTACAAAAATATTTATAGCAGCTCTTTTTGTGGTGGCCAAGAATTGGAAATTGAGGGGATGCCATCAATTGGGGAATGGCTGAACAAGTTGTGGTATATGAATGTAATGGAACACCACTGTCCATAAAAAAAAAATATGAGCAAGTGGACTTCAGAAAAACCTGGAAAGAATTACATGAAGTGATGCTGAGTGAAGTGAGCAGAACCAGGAGAACAATGTACACAGTAACAACAACACTGTGCAGTGACTAACTTTGATAGACTTAGTTCTTCAGCAATGCAAGGATCTAAGACAACTCCAAAGACTCATGATGGAAAATGCTGTCTGTCTACATCCAGAGAAGGAACTATGGAGTCTGAATGCAGATCAAAGCAATACTATTTGCTCTCTTTTTTTGGTTATTTCTTCTTTCTTGTGGTTCTTCCATGGATTGGTTCTAATTCTTCTTTACAACATGACTAATGTGAAAATGTGTTCAATATGAATGTATATGTTAGAGCCTATATCAGATTGCACGCCATATTGGGCAGGAGGAGGGGGAGGAAATTTAGAATTCAAAATCTTATGGAAGTGAATGTTGAAATGAAAATTAATTTAAAAAATTTTTAAAGAAGGCTATTTCAGTTTTCTGGGTAAAAAGTGATGGGGCTTAAACTAGGAAGGTGGCTGTGTAAGTGCAATGGGGGATGATGGGGTCATATATAAGAGATATTGTGGAAATAGAAGTGATAAAATTTGGCAACTGATTGGATACGTAAGGTGAGTGAGAGTGAGGAGTCAAGGATGACACCAAAGTTGCAAGAGTCGGTGACTGGGGGAATATTGTTGCTCTTGACAACAGTAGAGAAGTCTGGAAGAGGGATGCATTTGAAGAAAGAAACATGAAGAGCTCTGTTTTGATATGTTGAATTCAAGATGCCCAATACGCAGATGATGATGGATGAAGATGAAGACTGGAGAGATCGAGAGAGATGTTAAAGTTACACAATTAGATTGTAGAACCATCAGGATGGATGGTAATTGAACTCATTGGAGCTGCTGAGATGACCAAGTGAGAGAGTGTAGAGAGAAAAGATAAGGGAGCCTAGGACAGATCCTTGGAGGACAACCAATTAATAGGTAGGACATGAATAAAGGCTCAGCAGAGTGTGAAGGAACAGCCAGACAGGTAAGAAAAATTCTTACTGTCAGGAAAATCCAGAGAGGAAGGAATATCCAGGAGGTGATTGACAATGTCAAAGGCTGCAGAGATGTCAAGAAGGATGAGGATAGAGAAAAGGCTGTTAGATTTGGCAATTAGGAGGTCATTGGTAACTTTAGACAGAGTAGTTTCAGCTGAATGAGGTCAGGAGTGAGAATGGATAGGGTTTAGAAGGGCAAGTCCAGGTACTGTACTCTGTAGACGGCTTTTTCAGGTTTAGCTGAGAAGGGAAGGAGTGATGTCAGATGACAGCTGACAGGGATAATAGACTCCAATGCCCATACAATCAGAGCCAGTCTTTTCCACAATTATACCACTTCTACCACTTAAGAAAACAAGGGAAACAATTGCCTCTAGGTCAGGCAATAATAGGATTTGGTGCTAACTTCCAGGTTCATCTCACCTATGTACCCTGACATTACTTAGTTCCTCCTAGTGAAGAGCAGAGAGAGCATTTCAAATATATTATCAGACTTCTTTTATCCCTAAGTATTATTTAATCTGTTCTATTTATTATTCTAGCTTCACCCCATTTTAATTTTATGTTTGAATTCTAATTTAGAGAGGCAGCACGACATAGAGTTGGGCCTGAAGTCAGGAAGACCCAAGTTCAAATTCAGCCTCAGACACTGGCTGTGTGGTTCTGGGCAAGTTACTGAATCTCTGTCTGCCTCGTTTTCCTCAACTGTAAAATGTGGATAATAATAGCACCTCCCAAGGTTCTTGAGAGATCAAATGAGATATTAGTAAAGCACTTAGCACAGTGCCTGGGACATAGTAGGCAAATAAATGCTTATTTCCCTCCTTCCTAGTGGACAGAGTAATGGACTTAAAAAAATCAAAAAGATCTGAGTTCAAATCCTATCTTAAACACTTAATAACTATGTGACCTGGGCAAGTCACTTGTGTCCTTAGAACACCATAGAACAACCATTCTGTCACCAGGAGTTTCCTCATTGGTTGTTTCCTAAACCAATGAAATCACATGACTAGACCTCACCAAAAAAAATGTTAACTTTTTATCTACTAGTATTGGTCTTTGTTGTGTTCTTCAACCAACTGATACAGTTCTTTACCTGATCTGGCCTGCCTTGGAACCTGATACAGCAAACCCTCAGATTCTAAAGTTGAGGTTTTAGGTTTGAGGTTAGGTGGGCCTAGTTTCATCTAATTTATTTGTGTTATTATAATATTTGTATTATTTATATGTTTGTATTATGATAGTATATTCATATTATATACATTATAGTATCTTCACAGTATAAACATGTAACTGTTTTAGTTCTCTGACAATTATCCCTGTCCCACTTCACTCCCAATTGGAGGTTTCAGCATATCATGAACCATAAAAAAAAAAAACTTTATGGCAGACTTTTTTCTAGTGCCTGTCCATCTGAGGGAGGCATCACCATCACATCTGTTTCCCGAAACAAGCTGAAGAATCAGCTTCCACAAGGAGCTCTTCCTACTCTGTCTTTCACCTCAACATGCATTTATTCAACTGCAGTCCTCTGTAGTAGGCCTCCCTAGAGGGATACAAAGGTCCCTTCCATAGCTTCTAATCAAGTAGGAAAGATAAGGCATTTTCATAAATAGCATTTATTACATCTTGTCTTAGGTGCAAACTAAGTTCAAACCAAATGATATAGGAACAAAAAGAGAGAGAGAGAGGATAGAAAATCAGGAAAAGTTTTCTAGAAGATGGCATTTGAATGATAGGATTTCAAGGAGAGGAGGGAAAGGTAGACAGACAGAAGGACATTATGGATGGAAAAGCAGCCTGAGCAAAGAAACAGAGCTGGGAAAGAAGAGGACATACACAGGGGCAAATGACTAATTTGACTGAAACAAGGTGCATGAAGGGGAATGTAAGATATAAGACTGGAAAGGTAGATTAGGGCCATATCAGCTGAAAGCTTTGAACACCACACTAATGAATTTGGACTTTAGGTAAAGGTTGAAAAAAAATTTAAACAGGAGAGTGACATGTTTAGAGCTACGCTTTGGGAAGAGGACTAAAAATGGTATGTAGTATTGATTAGAAAATGGAGTGCTGGAAACTGAGAGAACTTCAATAAGTCCAGACCCTGAACCAGCATGATGGAGGTAGGAAGGAATGGAAAAGGATGGAAGAGATCAGAAAACTGCTTTGTTACATGATTAGATGTGAGGAGCAAGAGAATAAGCAAAGGCAGCCAAGGTTATGAAGTTGATCAAGCAGAGAGGATGGTGGTACTGTTAAAAGAGATGAAGAGGAATAAGGTAAGGAGGGAAGAGTTCAGTTTTGCATGTACTGAATTTGAGGTAACAGCTGGATATCTAAAATGGCTATATCAAGCGAGCAGATGGAAAAGTGGATCTGAAGTTCAGAAAGTCAGGTAGAGCTACAGGTTTAGATTTAGGGATGGCCTGGTCTTGATCCTCAGCATCAACCATTGATAACTAAATCCTTAGAGACCGTATTTAGTATAAGACTTATGGGGTAGTTAGGTAGTCATTTAACCCCTAATGCCTTGCCAAAAAAAAAAGACTTACCAGAAATGGTTCCAGTTTTAACTCTTTGATCAGAGTGTCCTGCTCTTGCAGATAAGAATCAATTCTTTTTAGGAGCCTTTCCTTCAGGCTTTTTTCCTCTGCAATCATCATATCCAGGAGGCTCTACAGCAAAAGAGAATCAGTCCATAGAATACTAAAGAGTGGTTAGGGGTTTGGAAAAAGAAAAGAAAAGAAACTTCATAGTATTTCAAGAATAGAGCATCCTTACAACAGACAAAGCCTATGATGTCGACACTAACACCTTTACAGAAGTCATATTGGCAGCATACATCCAGTGTCAGCATATGTGAAGACAAAGCCCTGAGGCCACAAGGGAGGTCACAGCTCCACTCACTTGGACACGTTGAAGCCTGTAATCCTCTGGAATCCCGATAGAGTCCCAGATTTCTTGAAGTTGGCCCAAAGCTTTATAGCAACAGGCTGTTGAGTCTTCCACCAAGACGTCACTAAGCAGCAAAAAAAAAAAAAATTGACTTGCCAGATTAACCAGTGTATCACATCCACTCATGGGAATCAAGGCATTCTGATTACAGGAATAATTTACTTCTCCGTCTACAATTTAGCCCCCAAAATGTTCCCACAATAGTAATGATTTGATAAAAGAGGAAAAGGAAATGCCCTTACTACAAACTCCCCTTTATGCAAAATAATAGCTAACACTGAGAGGTGTTTAAAGTTGCAAAGCACCTTATGTGCAAATTTCTCATTACAGCCTCAGAATGACCCCATGAAGTAAAGTATGGCAGACACTATTTTCCTCATCTTATAGATAAGGAAACTGAGGCTTAGAGAAGGTGTATGACTTACACATGAAATAACCCAAATATATAAGACCAAGTTATAGGCCTAAACAGATTAAGTGGTCAAAGGATATGAACCAACAGTTCTCAAAAGAAGCACAAATACTAACAGCCACCTGAAAGATTGTTCCAAATCACTAAGAAGAGACATGCACATGAAGACCATTCTGAGGATTCATTTGACACCCAGCAAATTGGGCAAAGATGACAAAAGTTGGAAATACGAAAAAACCAGGTACTTCAATACACTGTTGGTGTCTTTGTTGGTATTGGAGCTGTGATTTGGTCCAACAGTTCTGGAAAGCAATTTGGAATTGTGCTTACAAAAAAGAAAGAAACAAAGCAATGTTCATACCCTTCGACCCAGAGAACTCACCACTATACGTATATCCCAAAGGAGTCAAAGACAGAAATAAAGGTCCCATAAACACCAAAATATTGTTTAAGGGGGAATGATGAAGTGCTTGGACATCAATTTCTCCCTGACCTCAAGTCACTATCCCTGACAGTTTCCCTCTAGCCCAAGGACCCTATCTTCGGCAATAACTCATGAGCGGGCCCAGTGAGGCAAACTATCTCTCCCTGTTACAAGAATAAGCTGACCTCTGTAGAATTTACCTTGTATGAACAGGACTCTCTTGTACCAGCAGAACTATCAAGTACTGATGTCCACAGTTACCACACACAATCCAGAGGTCAAACTACAGACTTCAATTCCTGAAACTATCTTGTTACAGACATAACAGATCAAAAATATATCCTTTAGGAACCCTCTCTGCCCCCCTCCCCAAAGTTTCCAGTACTGAATGACATAGTTGTATGTTATCACTTAATTAGCATACTTGGCACATAATCCACTGCTTTTCCTAGATAAACTTTAGCATCATTCCTGTTTGGTTGTAAGTTCCCTAAGGAGCTCTGCCCACCATGGCAGAATTCCTTAAGGACCTCTGCCCACTGGATAGAGTAACAATAAATCTTTGCCACCTTGACTCAAAGAATGCTTGAGTCTGTGAATTCATTTCAGACTGCCCCGTCCTATACTCCACTCACTGGGTATGAGAGGTTGAGACCTCTCAGACTGCAACAGAAGGAACTCCCTTCTATCTGAAGGATTAATTCCATCTACAAAATTCTCAGGAGATAGTTATCCAGGTAAGACAAAATGAGTACCTAAATTTGCCATTTCTTCATGTGGCATATCCCACAAGCATTCAAAAGTCAATGCACCTAAAACCTAACATCATCTTACTCTAAAATCTGCCTCTTTCTCCTGAGTTCCCCACTCTCAGTCACCTAAGAGAGAAAGATCATGGGGTTTTGCATACCATACTACAATATATAGGGTGTCCCAAAAGTCTTAGTACAGTTTTAAACTGACAGAAGCTTAAAACTGCACTAAAATTTTAGGCCCCTATACAAATGTAAATTTCCACTCCCTTCCTTGCTCCCTACATCCAACCAACCAACCACCATACCCTGTTAATTTGAACTCTAAAATATTTCCTATGTCTGTGCTTTCCTTTTCATTCTGACAGTTAAGGCCCTCTTACTTGGATTATTACAACAGCTTCTTAACAAATCTCCCTACTCCCAATCTACCTTACACACTGCTACCAGATTACTTGCAGGGCAGCAGAAGAGGGGGAGGACTGAGATGAGAATATGACCAAAAAAAGACCAAAAAAAAGAGCTTGGAAGAACACGTTCTAGTAAATGTATCCTTTCCAGATCATAATTCAATAAAAATTACATTCAATAATAGGCAATGGAAAGAGAGATTAAAAATTGATTGGAAACTAAATAATCTAATCTGAAAAAAACAAGTGGGTCAAAGAACTAATCATAGAAACAATCGATAGTTTCATTAAAGAAAATGGTAACAATGAGACAACATGCCAAAATTTGTAGGATGCAGCAAAAGCAGTACTCAGGGGCAAATGTGTATCTCTAAATGCTTACATCAATAAAATAGAGAAAGAACAGATCAATGAACTGGGCATGGAACTGACCAAAAAAAAACCTAGAAAAAAACCGGAAAATTTAAAAATCTCCAATTAAACACCACATTGGTAATCCTGAAAATCAAAGGAGAGATTAATAAAACTGAAAGTAAGGAAGAATATGATCCAAGAAAGAACTGTGGAAACATATTACAAACCTCCTTTTCAGTTTCTCTAAAATATTAAAAAATATTTCCAGATTTGCCTTTTTTGGGTGGCTAAGGTCAAGAAGAAAAGGTCTGTCTTAAGGCCTATAATTTCCCATCTGTGGTATGATGTAGCTTACTCATATGTACCATAGATCTCTCCATTTTCCTTATACAGTAATGATAATAATTTTCAATTCTTCAGAGACTAGTGTACCATGACCTATAGCCAATAAAACCTCTGGGAGAAGATTGGTAAATATTAAAAAGATAGGCCTTGGTTCAGGGAGAATTTTGGGTCATTCAAAGAACTTAGAAATTGTTCAAAGGCATTCTAGTCCATTCTTATACTATTCATTTCTAGGCAACTCAGTGTCTGTTCCCCATTTTTGTTCAAGATCTGTAAACTGATGAACAGTTGTACAGTTTGTCCAATTATCACATTCTGGGCAATAAGCATTCTTCATCCATTTGATTCTTCCTGTGTTCATGACTAGGCCAATTTTTTTTTGGAGTTATGATGGATCTCAATCAGGAGAATGAATGTCTGCAATGTTCAGAAGCTTAATGCAACCAGCACAACATCATCAGCAAACAAGAGCATCGGGATCTCATCATCTCTAGGAAACCCTTCTCTGATGTGAAATCTATCTGCAATTGGATCTCCTCCAGTATAATGTTGAACACCTGTAGTAAGCACTTATCTTCCTGGCATTAATGATCAAAGAGAGTCATTGCAACTACTATGCATTATGCAAAGTTTGAGTTGCCACCCTCAATGTCTGTTAAACCAAACATCTGAAATTCTTGATGTGCATTGAGCATTTCACCTTTCAGAAGAAGAGAAGGCAATAAAGAGAACAACCCAAGTTTTAACATCACTGGTAAAGTTGGATCAGAAGGCAACAAGGCAAAACCTGATGTTTGAGAATACTACCTACATATCAAAGGAAGTCAGATCTCCATTACCACAAGCAGAAGCTCTGGGGAAATACTATTTCAGAAGAATATTCCTATGTTTAAGCACTTAGCACAGTGCCTAGCACACAGGAAGTGCTTAATAAATGCTTGTTGACTTAACTCCTGACGATCTGAAGGGAGAAAACCTGGGGGTTTGGGGGAGCTACATTAGGTTCCAGAACAAGGAAAGCAATAGACCCACTGTAGTTAATCAACAAGGATTTATCAGTTGACTACTATGAGCTAAACACTGGTCAAATCAGACCACCTGACACATCTTAAGAATGCATTGCCTTTCTGAATGTGCATGTATTAGCTTATCAGTCAAAAAGGTAATGGGGCTCAAATCAATGCCATATGAGGATTAATAAAGAAACTGGAGATATTTGCTGAGAGAAAATTCACGAACTCTATGATCATTATATTCAACTATCTTAAGAGCTGTCATATAGTAGATTAATTTGCTTTACTTAGCCACACAAAGTCAAAAACTAAGGCAAATAGGTCGAACTACAGAAAAACTGAATCTAGTGTACAATTAGATTTATTCAAAAATGGAATGGGCTAATTTAGGACACAGCAGTGAGTTCTCTGCCAGTAGAGATCTTCAAGAAGAAGCTGAAGAATCTCTTTTCAGGAATGTGGTAAAGGAGTTTCAATTTAGAATGGATAGAAGTCTCTGGGACCCCTTCCAAGCACAGGCCTAATCCCATTATTTCTCTTCTCACAAGCCATTGTTGGTACTCCATAGCTAAGTAACGACAGACCATACCCATGTGGTTCCAATCTACAACCTTACTGTAACACCCCTTCACAAACTGAATTCAGTCAACAAACACATATTAAGTGACATCTTTGTGCCAAGCTCTATGCTAAGTTCTAGGGATACAAAGAAAGGCAAAAGACAATCCTTACTCTCAAGGACATCCCCCAACAATTCCCTCCCTTCTCCTTAGAAACGCCCTATGACTGGAGAGTCCTACTTCACGCCTACTGAAATCCTACCCATTCTTCAAAAGCTAAGGGACATCTTCCACGAAGCCTTCATGGCACACTCATGCTCACTGCACCCACCACCACCCTGCCCCCTGCCCCCTACCCCAGGCAACTCAGAATTTTGTTCCTGAACACCAAGGGCAACGCAGATAGGATTGAGAGAAGCGTGTCCCCTTCATTCAACCTAGATGCACTGCTAGGAGTCAGACTCTGTGCTTACTTAGGTTTTCCCTCAAACCTCAGCTCAGCCAGAGCAATGCAAGGTTTGAGCTTCCCATGTGGTTCCCTGGCTAAGATTACACCATTCTGGGACCTTGTCCCCAGGGCTCCACTTTAGACCTCACCTGCTACTCATTGCAGCTGCTTAGTGCCAGGTCCTTTCCCAGCTAAACTGAGCATGAGTCGCCACTGTCAAAGTCCTGGCGCTCTCTTTAAAGCAGTCAGCTAAGAGCCACGCTCTGGCTCATCCTCCTGGTGGGGTGAAGTCTCCCTGAAATTGGGAAGCTCCTCCTCTTCTCCAGAGGGAGTAGTGAGAAGCCTCAAGCAATTTGGGGTGGATTTTTCATGGAAAGACCAAACTAGAAAAATCACAGACTAAGATGAAGCATCACCCAAAGAAGACTAAGGGTCTATGTAAACTGAATGATATTGTCCAGCTGAAGAAATAAGCCACCCAAGAAACGCACGTTCAATAGAAGCAGAACCAAAGAGGAAGTATTCTTACCAGATTCTTATTGGATTCTTTTGGTCTCTTCAGTGGAGAAGAATTCAAAAAGCACTTTATCTTAGGGAGGTGGGGGAGGCTATGGATGTGGAATGGTAGATGAATGAATGAAGGAATGAATGAATGAGTGAACGAATGAATGAATGAAAAACCCTTTATCAAGGCTTAATGTGTTCCAAGCACTGGGAATAAAACAGGTAGAAAGTGGCATAGCTAGGTCAGGATGCCATTTTTTAGGAAGGACACTGATAAGCTAAAAAGACAGTCTAAGTTCATAGCTTTTGGTGCCTCAAACTGAGGTCTCTTCTCTACTATAAGCCTACATTGCTGCTGAAATACTGAATCTGTCCCACAATTTTGGAAAGTAATATACTGCAACCCACCCCTTCACCCCTCCCCCACTTCCCCCCACCCCTTCACCCCTGCCCCACCTCCCTGCCCCTCCCCCACCCCGTTCTCCCCACTCCCCCCTCTAGCTCTTCCCTCCCCCACCTGTCCCATGCCCCCTCCCTCCTCCCACCTCCCCCAACCCAATCTTCTCCTCCCCCACCCCTTTGCCCCTCTCCCACCACTCCTCCCTCTTTCACCCCCACCCTCCTCCTTCCCCACCCCCTATTCCCTCCCTCAATCCTCCTCCCCCACACTTTCACCTCTCCCCTCCCTCCCCCACTCCCCTTCCTCCATCCCTCACCCCACCCTTCTCCACCTCTCATTCCTGTCCCCTTCCCCTCCCATGTCCCCCTCTTCTGCCTCCCTTCCCCCTCCCATGTCCTCTTCCCTCCCCCTCCCATGCCACTATCCCTCTTCCCCCTTTCCCTCTCCTCCCTTTCTTTGGTGGGGAGGGGGAGGAGGGGTGGAGGCATGAAAGAAGGAAGGGTGGGGGTTGAGGAATAGGGGTATGGGATGGAGAGGAGGGAGAGTGGTGGGAGAAGGGGAGGGATGACGGATGGAAGAGTGGGGGTGGGGCAAATGGGTGGAGGAGGGGAGAAGATGGGTGATGGAAAAGTGAGGTGGGGGAGGCGGGAGAGTCGGTACGGGCCAATGGGTGGGGGTGAGGGTGAGGGGAGAGGTGGGAGGTGGAGGAGGTGGAGGAGGGAGGGAGCATGGAGCAGGTGGGGGAAGGTAGGGGAGGAGGGGAGGGTGCCTGTTCCCTCACCCCTCCACCACCCCCTCTCCTCCCTCTCCCACCCCTCTTCCTCCCCCCCAACTCCCCTACCCTTTTGCTCCTTCCCCATCCCTTCCCCCTCCCCCACCTTCCTCCCTTCGTCCTCCCCGACTCCCCCTCCTTTCTCCTCCAATCCTTCACCCCTCCCCCACTCCCCTTTCTCCCTCCCCCACCTCTTCACCCCTCCCCACCCCCCCTCCTCTTCCCCCACTCCTTCACCTTCCTGACTCCTCCCTCTCTTTCTCCCTCCCCCACTCCCCTTGCTCCATTCCTCACCCCACCCCTCCTGCACCTCCCCTCCCCTCTCCTCCCTATCCCTAGTGGGGGAGGGGGAGGAGGGGCAGGGAGAGAGAGGAGGGGTGGACACATGAAAGAAGGAGGGGTGGAGGGTGAGGAATGGGATTATGGGAAGGGTAAGAGTGGGGGAGTGGCTAAGGGGTGGGGAGGGGAGGGGGGGGGGAAGAGTGGGTGTTGAGGAGGGGTGAGGGAGCCAGCACCCTCCCCCTCTTCCCTCCCCCACTGGTCTCATGTCCACTCCCTCCTCCCTCAACCACTCTCTCTCCCTCCCTCCCCTTCTCCATCCCTCCCCTTCCCCCATCCCTCCCCCATCACCTTCCCCCTCCTATACCCTCATTTCTCACCCTCCACTCCTTCTTTTATGTCTCTACCCCTCTCCCTCTCATTGCTCCTCTTCCCCCTCCCCCACCAGGGATAGAGAGGAGAGGAGGGAGGAGGGGTGGTGGCAAGAGAAGGGGAGGGGATATAGGAGGGGGAGGGGAGAGGTGGGAAAAGGTGGGGAAGGGGGGAGAAGAGAGGATGGGGAGGGGAAGAATGGTTGGGGAGGGGAGGGCGAGTGGTGAAAGGGTGGGGCAAAAATGTGGGGGAGGGGAGAGGTAAAACGGTGGGGGAGGGGGAAAGGATGGGGGAGGGGCAGGCAAATCCTTGATTGAGCAGTGCAATTCTGACTATCATTCTGGAGGGCACAAATCTCTTTTACCTTTTCCCCATTCTTCTTAATTCCATTTCAGGTTTCCATAAAGGAATCTATGTTACAAGAGGCTTCTCAGGTTTTGGGTAGCCATTTATTAAAAGCATTTCATTTGGGATATTTAATTTTCTTGACAGCTTCATCAAACTATCTCTTAAGGTACTTTATTTTATCCAGATTAAAAGAACCTCAAGTTCGCTAATGGTGATGGAATTGTCTTGAGTCAATTTCTGCCAATTAGTTAAATACCTGCAGGTTTGGGACCCATAATATAGAGACACACAACCAGCTGCTCTCCCCTTTGGGGGGGGTAGTTTCAGCATCTTAGACAGTTTGGTTACCATAAGAACTTGGCTAAGATCTTACTTTACTGCAAAGATGTTTTCCTCACTTAACTGTTACCCTTCTCATTTCAACTACATTCAATCTGTTTGGCAAAAAACATTTCAACTTTATAAAAGCAGAATCATCCATTTTATTTTCTGTGATTTTCTCTTTTGCTGTTCAGTCATAACCTCTTCTCCTTGCTCCTCTAATTTGCTATTGATTCCCCTTTTACAGTTAATTCATGTATCCATTTGTAGTTTAATTTGAAAGCTGGTATGAGGGATCGATGTCCTATCAAATGTCTGGCAAACTGGTTTTCTGTTATCCCATCTGCTTTTTTTTTAAATAAATTTTAATCTCCTCCCTTCCCCACCCTAGCAATTGCTGTCTTTGGATTTATTAAACTCTAAGTTATTTTATTTGTTCACTTCTGTACATTGCATGCCTAATCTTTTGAATTGATCAGCCTCTCAATTTTTAACAAAATCCAATTGTTTTCTGGGAAGCTGTGTTCTGTGGGGGCTGATGTCAGGAAGACTCGTCTTATTGAGTTCAAATCTGGCCTCACACACACCTATTAGCTGTGTGACCACTGTTTCCCTCAGTTCTTCATCTGTCAAATGAGCTGCAGAAGGAACTGGCAAACCACTGTAGTATCTTTGCCAAGAAAACCTCAAATGTGGTCAAGCAAAGTCAGACAGTACTAAACAACAACAATGTTTTCATAATCACTGATTCGTGGTACAGTTTGAGATCTGCTACTGATAATGACTAACCCAAAACTCTTTCCTCCTTCCCCACCTCCATTATTACCCTTGAAATACTTGAACTCTTTTTAAAAAAATTATTGATGTTTTCTGTTTCTTACATCAGCAGGGTATCCATGTATCCCTACCTCTCCCCATCCTCCAGAGCCATGCCATGTAACAAGCAGTATTTTTTGTTTTAGGGAGGAAACACAAGCAAGCACAGCTGATTGATGTCTTCTGGAAAAGGTATTCAATGTGTAACACCTGTGGACTTCTCACCTCTTGGATGGGGTAGGGTGATGATGTCTTCTCATGTTTCCTTTTCAGTCCCACTTGTTCTTTAACATTTTGTTACAGGTACTTTTAATTTTTTTGCTATGGTATTCTTTCCATTTCAGTTGTTGTAGTTGTCTTGTATATATACTGTTTTCTTGGGTTTGTTGAATTCATTTTCTTTTTTTCTTTTTATTTATTTATTTGTTTGTTTATTTATTTATTTATTTATGTTTTTAATATGCTTTTCAGTTGAAAATTTTTCTCCCTTTTTCTCCCCCCCCACCTTCCCCAAGATGGCACACAACCTGACATAGGCTTTACATTTACATACCCATTAAACATATTTTCACATTAGTGAATTTGTAAGCAAAAATTAAAACCAATAGGAGGAACCATCAGAAAGATGAAACAAAACTCAACAGAAGGTAAAAATAAGTGAGAGCGATTGGACTTCCATAGTTCTTTCTTTGGATGTGGACAGCATTTTCCATCCCGAGGCCTCTGGAGATGTCTTAGATCCTTGTAACGCTGAGAAGGGTTCAGTTTAACATTCGTAGTCATTGCATAATGTGGCTGTTATTGTGTACAAAGTCCTCTTGGTTCTGCTCACTTCACTCAGTATCAGACCATATAAGTCTTTCCAGGTTTTTCTGAAGTCAGCCTGTTCATCATTTCTTATAGCACAATAATATTCCATTACATTCATATACCACACCTTGCTCAGCCATTCCCCAATTGATGGGCATCCTCTCAATTTCCAATTCTTTGCCACCACAAAAAGAGCTGCTATGAATATTTTTGTACATGTGGGTCCTTTTCCCATTTGTTTGATCTCTTTGGGATATAGCCCTAGAAGTGCTATTGCTGGATCAAAGGGTATGCACATTTTTGTAGCCCTTTGGGCATAGTTCCAAATTGTTCTCCAAAATGGTTGGATCATTTCACAACTCCACCAACAATGTATTAGTTCCAATTTTCCCACATCTCTCCAACATTTATCATTTTCCTGTTTTGTCATGTTGGCCAATCTGATAGGTGTGATGTGGTACCTCAGAGTTTTTTGATTTGCATTTCTCTAATCAATAACGATTTAGAGCATTTTTTCATATGACTATAGATGGCTTTAATTTCTTCATCTGAGAACTGTCTGTTCATATCCTTTGACCATTTATCAATTGGGGAATGGCTTGTGTTCTTATAAATTTGTCTTAATTCTCTATATATTTTAGAAATGAGGCCTTTATCAGAGAGACTGGTTGTAAAAATTCTTTCCCAATTTTCTACCTTCCTTCTAATCTTAGTTGCATTGGCTTTGTTTGTGCAAAAACTTTTCAATTTAATGTAATCAAAATTATCCATTTTGCTTTTCATAATGTTCTCTATCTCCTGTTTGGTCATGAATTCTTCTGTTCTCCATAGATCTGATAGGTAAACTATTCCTTGTTCTCCCAGTTTACTTATGGTATCAGCCTTTATATCTAAGTCATGAACCCATTTTGACTTTATTTTGGTATATGGTGTGAGATCTATGCCTAGTTTCTGCCATACTCTTTTCCAGTTTTCCCAGCAGTTTTTTTCAAAGAGTGGGTTCTTATCCCAGAAGCTGGGGTCTTTGGGTTTATCAAATAATAGATTACTATAGTCATTGACTACTGTGTCTTGCATATTTAACCTATTCCACTGATCCACCTCCCTATTTCTTAGCCAGTACCAAGCAGTTTTGATGATTGCTGCTTTATAATACAATTTAAGATCTGGAATTGCTAGGCCACCTTCCCCTGCATTTCTTTTCATTAGTTCCTTTGATATTCTGGACCTTTTGTTTTTCCAAATGAATCTTGTTATTATTTTTTCTAACTCTATAAAATAATTTTTGGTAGTTTGATTGGTATGGCACTGAATAAGTAAATTAGCTTAGGTAGGATTGTCATTTTTATTATATTAGCTCGGTGTACCCATGAGCAACTGATGTTTTTCCAATTATTTAGATCTGATTTTATTTGTGTGAAAAGTGTTTTGTAATTGTGTTCATAGAGTTCCTGGGTTTGTTTCGGGAGGTAGACTCCTAAATATTTTATAATGTCTACAGTAAGTTTAAATGGATTTCTCTTTCTATCTCTTGCTGTTGGGCTTTTTTGGTAATATATAGAAATGCTGATGATTTATGTGGGTTTATTTTATAGCCTGCAACTTTGCTAAAGTTGTTTATTATTTCAAGTAGTTTTTTACTTGATTCTCTAGGATTCTCTAAGTATATCATCATGTCATCTGCAAAGAGTGATAGCTTTGTTTCTTCTTTGCCTATTCTAATGCCTTCAATTTCTTTTTCTTCTCTTATTGCTAAAGCTAAGGTTTCCAGTACAATATTGAATAACAGTGGTGATAATGGACATCCTTGTTTCACCCCCGATCTTATTGGAAATGCTTCTAGCCTGTCCCCATTACATAATGCTTGCTGAAGGTTTTAGATATATGCTATTTATTATTTTAAGGAAGACTCCATTTATACTATGCTTTCTAGTGTTTTTAATAGGAATGGGTGTTGTATTTTATCAAAAGCTTTTTCTGCATCTATTGAGATGATCATGTGGTTTCTGTTGGTTTTGTTGTTGATATGCTCAATGATGCTGATAGTTTTCCTAATATTGAACCAACCCTGCATTCCTGGTATAAATCCTACCTGGTCATAGTGTATTATTCTTGTGATAAGTTGCTGCAATCTATTTGCTAGTATTTTGTTTAAAATTTTTGCATCTATATTCATTAGAGAAATTGGTCTATAATTTTCTTTCTCTATTTTGACTCTTCCTGGTTTAGGTATCAACACCATATTTGTATCATAAAAAGAATTTGGTAAGACTCCTTCTTCACCTATTTTCCCAAATAGTCTATATAGTATTGGAATTAATTGTTCTTTAAATGTTTGATAGAATTCGCATGTAAATCCATCTGGCCCTGGAGATTTTTTCCTAGGGAGTTCATCAATGGCTTGTTCAATTTCTTTTTCTGAGATGGGGTTATTTAAGTATTTTACTTCCTCTTCGGTTAATCTGGGCAATTTATATTTTGTAAATATGTATCCATTTCACTAAGATTGTCAAATTTGTTGGCATATAGTTGGGCAAAATAATTCCTAATTATTGTTTTAATTTCCTCTTCCTTGGTGGTAGCTTCCTTTTCATTCTTGATACTAGTAATTTGGTTTTTCTTCTTTTTTTTTAATTAAATTAACCAAAGGCTTATCTATTTTTTTTTTTTTTCATAAAACCAGCTCTTAGTTTTATTTATTAGTTCAATAGTTTTCTTCATTTCAATTTTATTATTTTTTCCTTTGGTTTTCAGTATTTCTAATTTAGTGTAATTTGAGGATTTTTAATTTGTTCTTTTTCTAGTTTTTTAGTTGTATGCCCAATTCATTAATCTCCTCTTTTTCTATTTTATTTATGTAAGCATTTAGAGATATAAAACTTCCCTAAGAACTGCTTTCGCTGCATCCCATAAGTTTTGGTATGTTGTCTCATTATTGTCATTCTCTTGAATGAAATTATTGATTGTTTCTATGATTTGTTGTTTGACCCAATCATTTTTTAGGATTAGATTATTTAGTTTCCAATTATTTTTTAGTCTATCTTTCCATGGCCCTTTATTACATATAATTTTTATTGCGTCATGATCTGAAAAGAATGCATTTAATATTTCTGCCTTTCTGCATTGGATTGTGAGGTTTTTATGCCCTAGTACATGGTCAATTTTTGTGTATGTGCCATGTACTGCCGAGAAAAAAAGTATATTCCTTTCTATCCCCATTCAGTTTTCTCCAGAGGTCTATCATACCTAACTTTTCTAATGTTCTATTCACCTCCTTAACTTCTTCCTTGTTTATTTTGTGGTTAGACTTATGTAGTTCTGAGAAGCCTAGGTTCAGGTCCCCCACTTGTATAGTTTTCTTGTCTATTTCTTCCAGTAATTCCATGAGCTTCTCCTGTAGTAATTTGGATGCTATACCATTTAGTGCATATGTATTTAGTAATGATATTCCTTCATTGTCTGTGGTGCCTTTTAGCAGGACGTAGTTTCCTTCCTTATCTCTTTTGATTAGATCTATTTTTGCTTTTGCTTTGTCTGAGATCAGGATTGCTACCCCTGCTTTTTTCTTCAGCTGAGCATAATATATTCTGCTCCAGCCTTTTACCTTTACCCTGTATGTGTCACTGTTTTTCAAATGTGTTTCCTGTAAACAACATATTGTAGGATTATGGTTTTTAATCCATTCTGCAATCCATTTCCGTTTTATGGGAGAGTTCATCCCATTCACATTCACAGTTATGATTACTATCTGTGTCTTTTTCTCCATCCTTTCCCCCCATTTATGCTTTTCTTTCTCCTTTTTCCTTTCCCCCTTCACTAGTGTTTTGCTTTTGACCCACTCCAGTCCTTCCTCCCCTCCTTTTATTATCCCTTTCCCTTTTCTTCCCCTTTATCTTACTGCTGCTTCCCTCCCTCTTCCCCCCCTTTTCTTTCCCCCTCCCTTTTCTTTCCCCTTTTCCCTCCTACTGCCTATAGGGCAAGTTAGATTTCTATACCTAACTGATTATATTATGCCCTTCTTGAGCCAAATCTGATGAGAGTAAGGTTCAAACAATGCTCCCCCCCCCTTCTTTCCCTCTGCTGTAATAGGATTTTGTGTCTTTTCCTGTAATGTAATTTACCCTTGTCTGCCTCCTCCTTTCTCAGTACATTTTCTAAGATCAGATTGATCCACTTATTTGGATCCATTTAACCCACTTGATTAGATTTTTTTTATCATTACATCAAAGTCAACTAATATCCACCCTCTTTATGTATACTCCTTTAACAAGGTGTAATAACAATACAGTTCTCAAGGGTTGCAAGTCTCATATTCCCTTGTAGGGGTTTAAACAGCCCCCCCCCCTTATTAACAACATATTGTATCCTTCTGTCCCATTTACCTTTTTAAGTCCTTCTTGAGTCCTGTACTTGAAGATCAAATTTTTTGTTGAGCTCTGGTCTTTTTATCAGGAAAGTTTGGAAGTCTCCTATTTCGTTGAATATCCACCTCCTCCCTTGAAAAATGATGCTCATTTTTGCTGGGTAATTGATCCTTGGCTGCATTCCAAGCTCCTTTGCCTTATGGAATATCATGTTCCATGCCCCTGGTCTTTTAATGTAGAAGCTGCAAGGTCCTGTGTAATCCTGACTGTGGTTCCATGATATTTAAATTGTTTCTTTCTGGCTGCTTGCAGCACCTTCTCTTTCATCTGGTAATTTTGGAATTTTGCTATTATATTTCTTGGTGTTGTCAATTTGGGATCTCTTTCAGGTGGTGA
Source organism: Phascolarctos cinereus (assembly GCF_003287225.1). Lineage (NCBI taxonomy): Eukaryota > Metazoa > Chordata > Mammalia > Diprotodontia > Phascolarctidae > Phascolarctos > Phascolarctos cinereus. The sequence goes on from NW_027555378.1 coordinate 370,701, forward strand.
TCGGTGGATTCTTTCTATGGTTATTTTCCCTTCTGGTTCTAGGACTTCTGGGCAGTTTTCCTTTATGATTTCCTGAAAGATACTGTCCAGGCTCTTTTTTTCATCATGATTTTCAGGTAGTCCAATAATTTTTAAATTGTCTCTCCTGAGTCGATTTTCCAGGTCGGTTGTTTTACTGATGAGGTATTTTACATTTTCATCTATTTTTTCATTTTTTTGTTTCTGTTTGACTGATTCTTGCTCTCTCATAGAGACATTAGTTTCCATTTGTCCAGTTCTAGTTTTTAACATATTGTTTTCTTCTGTTAGTTTTTGTACTTCCTTCTTCAACTGGCCAATTGTGTTTTTGAAGGACTCTTTTACCTCTGTCCTTTGACTATCAAAATCCTTCTTGAGCTCTTCTAAGAAGGGTTTTTGGGCTTCAGACCAGTTCATATTCCCTTTCGTTGTTGCAGATGTGGGTTTGTTGACAATGTTGTCCTCTTCAGAATTTCTGTCTTGATCTTCACTCTTCTCATAATATGAATCTATGGTATGTTTCTTTTTACTCATGGTGTTTCTTTATTCCACGGCCTTTAAGAGATTGAGCTCTCCCGCTGGGGAACGGGGGGTACTGACCCAAGCTTCTTGTGTTGGGAGCCTAGGTCTTGGTCACTGGCTTTGTGTGCTGGGGCCTCTTATGCTGGGAATTGGTGGCTGTAGGTTTGTGGCGCCTTACCTTGTGTTGGGCTGGAATCAGCAAGGCTGGAACTTTCAGGCAATTATAGGTTGCCTGCTCTTCCTTTCCTTTAGCTTTCTTCTGCTCCTTTTGGATGGGTGCTGCAGGATGTTTATCTGCCTGGGTCCCCTTTCGGTGTTGTCTCCCTCGTTTCTGCTAATGCACCAGCAGATACCTTTGCAGTGGAGTGCCGAGGCTCCTGGTGGTTTTCTGAGCTGGTTTCCACCAGTTCCCTCCACCCTCACTGAGGCACTCGGAGGTCCAGGTGTTGGTGTTTGCCTGCTCTACCACCTGGGCTTCAGGATTTCGTCACAATTGGAGGCTTCAGGGCTCCTACAGATCACCTGGTGTTGGGTTGGAATCAGCAAGACCCGGGCTTTAGGAAGCCTTTAGGTTGTTTTCTTCACCTCCGTTCAGATGAATGCCGCACGGTACTTGTCCGCCTGGGGCCCCTTGTAGTTCTGCCTCCCTTATTTTTGCTGAGGCACTGGGAGACCTGTTTGCTGGGGTGCTGCACTGCTGCTTCTCGTCTTTCTCCTAGTTCAGGTGTTCCAGGTTTTTTTTTTTTTCTGGGGTGATATTTTCTGGGTTTTCAGAGGTTGATAGGGGAGAGTGAAAGCGAATACCTTTTCACTCTGCCATCTTGGCTACCAGAAGCAGAAGTCTCCCCACCCATAATTTTCAAAATATCTGCTTAATTCATTTTCAATTCATACTTCTCTACACTCTTCACACACATTATTTGATAGAGAACAGTAGTAGTATTCCATTAAGGTTCTATGCCTCGTTTACCCTTTCCCCAGTTGGTGAGCATCTACTTTGTTTCCAATTCACAGCAGTTAAAAAATGCTGTTATAAATATTTTGGAGTATATGGAACTTTTTTCTTATTTATGGCTTCCTTGGGGTATGGAGTCTTTGTTCTAAAGATTTGAGAGACGTATTTTGTTATTTTCTTCACATATTTCCAAATTATTTCCCAAAATGTATGTGTCATTTCACAGCTCTAGCAACAACTCATTAGTGTGTGTATATTCCTACACCCTTGTTGAAGTATTAAAAATATATTTGTGCCATAAAAGGAAATTGATAGAACTCCTTACTTACCTGTTGTTTCAAATAGTTTATTTGGTATTGGAATGAAATGTTTTTTAGATGTTAGTAGAATTCACTGTAAATTCATTTAGTCCTGAGGATTTTTTTTCCTAGGGAGCTCGTTTTTACCCTGTTCAATTTCTTCTTTTAAGATAGGGTTATTTAAGATTCTATTTCCTTTTCTGTTAATTTGGACAGCTTATATTTTTATAAGGATTCTTCCACTTCATGCAAATTATCAATTTTGCTAGCATATGGTTGTGCAAAATAACTCCTAAGCATGGCTTTAGTTTAATCTTCATTGGTTATGTGTTTACCCTGTGAAAGACAGATTTCTGTCCCCAATTGAATATTCCCTCTTTGAGTCAAATCCTTTGAGAGTAAGGTTTAACCAATGGTGACCCAGTTTCTTCTTTCCCTCCATTGTAACAGGTCTTCTGTGCCTGTAAATGTGATATAATTTACCCCATTCTTCTTCTTCCTATTCTTTTTAATTCCGTTTATAGAGTGTTCATGGAGAGTGAGTGAGGCTGTCACAGCTCGGACGTAGTTGAAGTAAGATATCAAGTCAAGATTTCTCGTGGCCAAGTAGAGATTTCTCTGTTCCTTAAACTCCTATGGAAATCCCAACATTTGTCGCTGAGCAGTTTCAGAAGGGGTTTGGACTCTAACCCTAATTTGACCTTCAACTTTACCTATTAGCTGCATTCTTTTCATTCATGGAAGAAGCCCCTATGCTTTCCAGGGTTCTTACTGTGACTATTGATGATATTGAGGTCCTTTCGCAAGGTCAAAATGCTAGACAGACTTTTGCAGCTGCAAGAATAAAAGTGGTCCTCAGACCCAAGGCACAGCCCTTTTTATCATGTCTACTTAGGCAGATACATATGGTGTTTTGCTCTGTAAAAACTGTATTTTTCCATCTCAAATGGGATAAAATTGTGTTAGCAGGAAAGGGGAATGGAAGGGTCAAAAGATGTAGCAAGGCTGGGTCAGTTTCCAAGATATTATAGGTCTTCAATCTCTTGGTCTGTGGATGCCCAAATTTTCGAAACGGTTCTGCATTTTTCATTCCTGAAATAGTTTATTTTTTGCAAAAGATTCAGACTCCGTCTGGTGGACCAATTACACTTGGCAACAATAAGGCTAGAAAAAAAAGATTGCCACAACCCATTTCTCTTGGTGAAGACATTTCTCAAGGGTGAGTTTTGGAAAGGGAATCATGACTGGCAACTAACAAAGATGCTTCTGGATAGACAGATGAAATTCTTCAGCTGCACCCATAAGGGATCTTTTCTGAAGTGTTCGTGCCGAAATGAAGCATCGTTCCAGTCATAGAGATAATAATGATGGTGGTGATCAAAAGGAGGAGGATGTGGTCGTGTGAGTGTCTTGTGATTTTTGAACTTCCTTTTGACAATGCATTGCCCTGGCCAGTACATGAGATAAGAGCCATTACTCCCCAAATCTGACAACCAGTTATCTGAGGCTGAGTTTGTCAAAGTGAACCAGGTTGCCACAGCTAAGTTAGAGCTGAAGTGAGATTTGAAGTCAAAACTTCCAGTATGCAAGCACAGATGAGCTTGTATCCACTTGCACACTTCCCAAGTTGAAACTATCTTAACTCTTCTACTCCTTTTCCTGTCATCTCTTCAGGTCTGGCCATGCCATTTTCTTCAAGGTCCACAAGACAAGTGTGATGACACCCATCAGTTCCATTGACGAGCCCATGGAGAGAAATGAGGCCAGCAACATATTCTACACACAAATAGAGACCAGCTTAGAGGTATGAATGGATAGCCCTTGTCTTCTAACGTAGTCCTGCCCAGTCAGAATCTTACATGTCGAGTGCTTGTTCCACATTCTTGGCATTTTTTATTTTAGGCCTTATCCAATTCCTTATGCTCAATTCCATTGAATTGCTGCTGGCCCAAGGCTCCTTGCAAAAGACAAGCACATGAACAGAGCTGGTGTCAGTTACAGCATGAAATTGAGAGGCAGTTACTACATCATTTTGCCTAGTCTTTGACATTTATCATTACTAGGACTTTTCACCATGGTTTATGTGGCAGTAGGGTCTTTCCCCTGGAGCAATTGAACATAAAAATGGTAAAGCCATATTTGAAAATAACTTTCATGCTTTCATTTTGCTTTTGGAAGAAACTTCTGCGGGTTGAATTTTGGAGGGTTCTTAGAAGCTGGCAACAAAAATCTCTGCAAGGTTTGTTTAAATCATGCTGATGGAGTGTAAATGTTTTTGGGGTTTTTTTGGGGGGAGATTGTTCAATACCAACATGGTTCAGGGTAACGAGTTTAATTAAAAGCCTGAAAGACAGATTTCGGGTAATTAAAAATCAATTTATTGATTAGGCTAGCTGATAATCAATAAATTGATCATCAGTGGTCTCTCTCCATATCCAAACACAAAACCATGTAGATCTCTGAATGCTTAAATACCTTTGGAAAAGGATATGCTTCTGACTGGTGAAAGTCAATGTCGATTGGTGAACAATTAATGAGGAGACTGAGAACACGACTTGATCATGAGACTCATCTACCTCCAGCAATGTGCACAAAAGAATTTATCTCTCTTTACCCATACCAAGTTGGTTTTCTCCTCCATTGGCTGGGTTACCCTCAACCTCTATGGGGGTCTGCAAGGGCATACACTTCATGCTCTAGGGCTAGAATTCACCTAGATTATATTCTGTTTACACCTTATAGAAGTAAGATCTTCTAGTTGATTGAGGTCCTGCCCAGGATCAAGGCACATGTTCCCTGAGGATTTGAAAATCTCATTTATCAGCAATGTCTTTCAGATACTGACTGACCTACAGGGGTTGGTCCGTGAAGGAGAAAAGAAATAGCCTTAATCTTAATTTAATAATTGGCTATTAATATAATAGAAAAAAATCACTTATCTCAGTAAGAAGACGAGATTTGGAAGTTAAAAAAAGCTGGATTGGAATCCAAGCCCTACTACTAAGGACAAGAACTATGGCTGTAGCCTCACTATCATATTGTGTGTATGCCCAGGATTACTGGTTTGTTTTTTCACTAATCCTGGAGAGGGTAGCTAGGCAATGCAATGGATAGAACATCAGACTTGGAGCCAGGAAGATCTGAGTTCAAATGTGGCCTTAGACACTTACTAGCTATGTGACTCTAGGCAAGTCACTTAACCCTTATTGGCCTCAGCTCCTTATCTGTAAAATGGGAAATACTGGAGAAGGAAAAGGGAAACCAGTATAATATCTTTGTTAAGAAAACCCCATGGATAAAAGTCCTTGGCATCACATAAAATAGGGCATGACTGAGCGAATGAATAACGATAAGCCCTGGGCAAATATTTCCCAGAATGCCTGAAAGACAGTGGTAAAGTCTTACTTAAACTTCATATTTCTTTCATTAATTTCCTTCAATATAAAAGTCACTCTCTTTTTTTGCATTTATTTCCTCAAAAAAAGGAGTTGGGCAACATTAAAACTTTATCCACCTAACCACGTTGGAGGATAAAATTAGCTCAGTGGTGTCACCACTGCTATGAAGGCTTATCTTGTAGCAGATGACTTTTGATATGATGGAGATATTTGATAGATAATTTTGATGTTGATGATTTAGTCTGAATTCGTATTGACGCTGGAATAATTCAATACTTTCTTCATTTCATAAATTTTTCATTTTATTTTTTTTCCATTCTGCATGCTTAACAAGAAAGGAGCTGTAAAATAGGCTAAAATTCAATGTAAAATGTGGTTTAAATGAGTCAGAAGTTTGGACACAGTATATGACAGACTTAAAGTATAATGTATGCAATGGCTGCAAGACAGGGATCTCAATTGTATAATATAGTCCTCTCTACTCTGAAACTCTTATTACAAAAGCAATGTTCCATCTGTCCAGAAGATGGCACCAAAAATTGTTAAAGTCTGAAATGTCGATTTTGACCACTAGATGTGACCAAAGACCACATTATAATAATCTTCAATAGTATTTTTTTCACCGCCAGATGTTAGCAAAAGACTGTCACATAATCATCGATGGCACTAAATTGGTCAAAAAACATGTATTAAAAGCCTAATGTATACCATACTCTTTTCTGGGTGCTAAGAGTCCAAAAATAAAAAAGAAATGGTTGCTGCCTTCGGAGAAAATAGGTCCTATTGATGGAGACCAATTCTGTATGACAAATACAAAACTCAGTAGGCCTGGACCTTAAAAATAGGAGGAAGACAAGTCTCACCATTCCTTTCCAGAGGTGAAAGGTCCACAGGGATGGCAGCAGGGAATTTACTTTCTGAAATTTTCCATATATTGATTTATTTTACTGAATTTTTCTTTAAAATATTTTTTTTTCTTCTGTAGGATGGTTCTCTGTATTTTTTTTTATGCTGTCATTTTTCAGTAGTGTCAGACACTTTATGGCCCTTTTGGGATTTTCTTGGCAGTGATACTGGAGTGGTTTGACATTTCCTTCTCTAGTTCATTTTACAGATAAGGAAACTGAGGTAAACTACTTTAAGTGACTTTCCCAGGTCATATAACTAGTAAATATCTGAGGCCAGATGTGAACGCAGGTCTTGGTGACTCTATCCACTGAGCCACCTAGCTGCCCTGATCTCTATAAGGATCTATAGACATATGAACCATCTATTGATCAGGGCTCTTAGAGTGACTGGGAGGGAGCAAGAGGGCTGAGCTTTCATGGAGACCTTTACTTCCGGCAGCACTGAATAATAATTTCTTTGCCATTTTCTCATCCAGGCCCCTGCCCCTCTTACCTTCTAATCTCTTTCAGCCTCAGTTTCCTCATCTCTAAAATGGGAATGATCCTGGTATTCCCTACCTAACAGGGCTTTTTTAAGGAAAGCACTATCCATCTCTGAGTTGTACAGCAATATGAGTTGTTCCATCATTATTATTGTCTCAAGGGATCTCTGTCCTGGGAATAAGAAAGGAGAGGGAGGCAACTAAGAGGAAGCCTGTGCAAGGACCAGGAATGGTCAAAAAGTGCGTACCCCAAGTACAGAAGATCCTAGGAAACACTAGGCCTGAGCGGAGACTGAGCTCTGGGAAGGAGAGCTTTCAAAGTGAGGTGGGAAAGGAAGCCTGGAGTATGAGCCAGTAAGGGAGGGGAAGGGACAGATGGGAATGGGAGCAAGACAAGGGAGAAGGGATTTCATATACCATCCAAAGGAAGGGAGCCAGAGAGACATGGAGAAAAAAGCCTGCCCCAACCAGAGGGGGCCATCGGTGCTGCCCCAAGGCCCCTGGGAACAGAGAGCCTGAAGACATTAAACAAATGGCATCCCTCTAAGAAGAGAAAGGCAGAAAAGAGTTCTGGCAATTAGGAGATCATGAAGACATTACAGAAGGGGCCGCATGGGTAGCACAAAGCCTTCCTGGGAACAATCTTTGGGGCCCCTTGCCAGGTCCTCTATTGAGAAGGGATTGAGTGAGGATGCTAGTATATTTGCTCTTGAAATAGATGCTGCCAACTTTAGAGTAGGGAAGAGTAAAGAAATGGAGATGCCCATAAACAGAAACCCAAAGGGGCCAAAGTAGACAGCTCGCAGGAGCCTCAAGTCTTAGGCCTAGAAAGAACTGAAAGCCAGCTTCTCATTTCCTACCTAAGACACAATGAATCCTCTTTATGAAATCTCTGACAAGAAGCCATCCGATCTCTGCTTGGAGTCCTTCAGTAATGGGGAGCTCACTACCTCCCAACCTAGGTCATTCCTTTGAAAAGTTCAGTTTTTCATTATGTGAAGACAAGCCTGCATCACTATAATTAACCCATTAATCAGTCAATCCCAGAAATATTTATTAAGCACCTACTATGTTCCAGGAGCTTTATTTTTCCCCTTGATTCCTAGGTTTCTATTCTGAATCCACAACAAAATCTAATCCCTTTGCCCTATGACAGTCCTTCAGATATATGACCACAGCTACCACTGCCTCCACTGTCTTCTCTTTTATGAGTGAAATAACACCCACTTATAGATTCATTGAATTTAGAGCTGGCAGGGTCCAATCCCCTCTGCTTAAACTGGAGGAAACAAGCCTAAAGAGGGAGTTCAGTCACTTGCTCAGGGTCACACAGGCTGCCAGGAATTCCAGTTGAGGTCCTGACTCTACATTCACTCTACATACATCCTTCCACCACATGACCTTGTTCCTTTCACCTGTTCCTCACAGAATGAGGTTTCCAGGCCCCTTACCATCCCCTGTCTGTTAATATCCTTCCTAAATGTGGATAACAGAAGTGAACATGATATTCTAGGTGTGGTCTGACCAGGACCACAGAGAGTTCCTTTGATTCTTGGCATGATTATTTTACCCAGCCCTGTGATATTACTAGTGTGGGGTCACTGCAACTTTAAGAAAACTGCTGCTTATGTCAATCGGCCAGGGATTACAGAGTTGTGTGGGACACATTGGGGTTAAATGATTTGCTTATGGTCACATGGCCAAGCCAGTAGGTAGGACTTGGCCCCAGGTCTTCCGGACTCCCAGATTGGTCCTCTATTTTCTACCTCAGGTTCCATTGCATGCTTGTATTAATGCAACTTGAAATCACCCTAACTAAGACAGCTACATGCCTAAGCAAGGAGCGCTGGACAAAGAGATGTCAAGTGTATACACACACACACACAAGCACGAACACACACATCAGAGCCCCAACCTTCCCAGAGGGGACAGAGATGCTACTCCGTTTCCCTCTGTGTCCCCTTTTGAAGCCCTCAAGGCTGAGCAGGGCCACCCTTCCTTCCTGCTGCCCCCCCTTTAGGGATGATGCCTCCCTTACAGAAGGGGGAATGAGCCCCAGGGCAGCTGCTGCCCTTCTGCCTCCCTCCCTCCCTCAATGGCAAAGGCTTAGAAGAGAGATGAGAAATAGGGTAGAAGCCAGTGTCTAGGGTCTCCACCAGGAGCACAGGGAATATGTTGAGGTTTTGAGTCTGAAGGATGAAAGTGTGGTAGGAGAGAGAGAAAGGAAAGTAGGGAACTGTCTCTGCTGGACTGGGCTCTCTCACTTCCCTCCTGCTCTCCCTCTAGCACAAAGCCACCCATTCTCACACAAACCTTCCCGCATACTCAAACACACTCACATACACATACACACACATTCACTCACAGTGGAAGACCTACATGTGTGGTCTCAGTCACTCACAACCCTGTGTTCTCTAGGAGACCTCACTCTCATGATCTGCCATGCAGCTGAGGACTTGGTCCACGTGTCCTCTGGAAACTTGAGTCTCTGATGAATTTATTATACAAAAGGACAACGTAGGAGAATGACCCTTGGTCAGAGGCTCCCCCTTGTAATGAAGGGTGCAGATACCTTCAAAGACCTTTCATGTCCCTGACCTTTTCTGCCCCCAACCCCACCCATCCAGACAATATGAGAATTTCAGCATTAGTCAATCTACTCCCACCCACCTCCACCAGCAGTATCAGCTTTTCTGAGAAGCACACAGGTTCCCAAGGCTCAAAACACAAGTAGTTTTCTTGAAAAGTAAAGGAATGAACAAATGAATTAATGAATGCATGAATGAAAGAGCATAGGTTAAGTGCTTACTTACTATGTACCAAGAACCATGCTAAAAGCTGCCATTACAAGTTATAAAGAGAGTTAGTGCTCTCAAGGAACTTTCACTCTAATTGGAAGAACAATGCACACAGAAAGGGTCACCTGCAAGGTGGAGGGAAAGGCCTGAGCCACTAAGGGCACCACTGGTCAGGCAAAAGGCAAGGGCCAGGACTCCCTAGAACACATCAGGGAGCCTGCCTTGCAGAGTTGGGAGTCTGAAGGGACTGCCTCTACCACTATTAAGAAGGTGGAGGGGAGCAGGCATAAGGGTCAGAAAGGATCAGGGATTCAGGGCTCCCTTCAGCAGGGCTAGGGCATCAGAGCATTGAAAGGAAGGTTGGGAGATGGCACCCTGCTGGGCACCAGTTCACATATAGTTAATACAAATGAACAATTACCACCAGTGGGCTATTTCCCTTCTTCCTCCTCCCCCACACACTTGATAGTCTGTGACTTGGAGTGTTGTCTTAGGTAAGGTCTGGAAAGTGATGGCCAGTACTTGCTTCCCAACACTGGCCCTTCCATCCACAGCCTGTTTCAGTGGAGGGTGGCTTGCTTCCTACAATAAAACAAAATCAAAGAATGAAAAAAAAATAGAAGAAAATATGAAAAATCTCATCAGAAGAACAATTGATTTGGGAAATAGATGGAGGAGAGATAATTTAGAATTATTGGACTCCAGAAACCCATGATTAAAGAAAAAGCCTAGGCATGATTTTAAGAAATTATCCAAGAAAACTTACCTAATATGTTAGATCTAGAGGGTAAAACAGAAATGGGGGGAATCTATCAGTCACCTCCTAAAAGAGATCCCAAAATGAAAACTCCCAGGAAAATTATAGCCAAATTCCAGAGCTCCCAGGTGAAGGAGAAAATATTACAAGCAACCACAAAGAAACAATTCAAATATCATGGAGCCAGAGTCAGGATCACACAAGAGTTAGTGGCCTCCATGTTAAAGGAGCAGTGAGTTTGGAATATGATATTTGGGAAGGCAAAGAGCTAGGATTATAATGAAGAATAAACTATGCTGCAAAACCGAGTAAATCATTCAGGGGGAACAATGGAAATTTGATGAAATAGAAAAAGTTTAAGCATTCCTAAACATCAAGACTCTAGAGAAGCAGAAAAACATAAACAGAAAAGAGAACGCATAAGGGATTCAATGAGGATAAATTGTTTACATTCCTCTATGTGAAGGTGATACATGTAAATAATAAGATCTTTATTATTATAAGGGCAGTTAGAAGGAGTTTACATAGTGAGAGGTCATCTGTGTGAGTTGATTATGTTGAGGTGACCTCAGAAAAAAATGAAGGAATGAGAAAGAGGAAGGTACTGTTTGAAGTAGGGAGGGAGAGATAGAATGGGGAAATTTTTCTCACATAAAAGAGGTGTGAAAGGAAGAGCATTTACAAGGTGAAATGGGGGGGGAGTTAGTGGGAAATGCTTGAACCTCACTCTCATCAGAATTGGTTCTAAGAGGATGATTATATATATACACACTCGGTTGTATATAGAAATCTCTCTTACCCAAAAGGGAAATTATAGGAGAAGGGGATAAGAGAGAGGGGGAATGACAAAAGGAAGGGCAGATTAAGGGAGGCAGTGGTTAGAAGCAAAACAGACCTTTGAGGAGGGACAGAATAAAAAAGAGGGAGAAGAAGAAATGGAAGAAAATGGGATGGAGGGAAATAAGCAGTTAGTAGTCATAACTATAAATTTGAAAGGAATGATCTCACACATAAAACAAAAGTAGATAGCAGGATGGATTAGAAACCAGAATCCAACAATATATTGTTTATAAGAAACACGATTGACACAGAAAGACACAAACAGAGTTAAAAGAAGAAATGGGATCAGAATCTGTTAAGCTTCAGCTGAAGTAAAAAAGGCAGAGGTACACATAGTAACCTGAGACAAAGCAAAAATAGACCTAATTATAAGAGTTAGTCAGGGAAACTATAATTTTAATAAAAGGTACCACAGATAATGAAGTAATATCAAAATGTACATAGCAAGTTTCTCTGATAAATACCTCCTATCACAAATATATTGGAAACTGAGTCAAATTTGTAAAACTTAGAGCCATTCCCCAATTGATGAGGAGTCAAGAGATATTAGCAGGGAGCTTTCAGAAGAAATCAAAGCTTTTTTATAGTGGTGAGAAAGGGTGTTTTAAATCACTAATTCTTAAAGAAATGAAGTTGAAAACAACTGTGAGGTACCACCTCAATCTATCAGAAATGACAAGTGCTGGAGGAGATGAAAGAAAATAAACATACTAATCAAGTATTAGTGGAGTTGTCTGCTAGTCTCAGCACTCTGGAGAACAATTTTGAATTATGCCCAAAAGGCTATAAAACCTTTGACCCAGCAATACCACTACCAGGTCTGTATTCAAAGAAATCAAAGGAAAAGGAAAAGGACATTCTAGATTATAAATATAGATGTGTGTTTGTATATGTATACATATCTGTGTGCATATATGTATATGCGTATGTGCGTATATATGTATGTACATGGGTGCATATGTGTGTACATGCATACACACACACACACACATATATATATACATACACATACGTACAAAAATATTTATAACAGCTCTTTTGTGATGGCAAAGAATTGGAAATTGAGGAGATGCTTCTTAATTGTGGAATGGCTGAACAAATTGTGGTATATGATTCTGAATGAGTACTATTGTGCTATAAGAAATGACCAGGGGAATGGTTTCAGAAAAACCTTGGAAGACTCATATGAATTCATGCAAAGTGACATGACCAGAAACAAAGATCATAGTGTACAGAAACAGCAGCAATGTTGTAATGATGATCAACTATGAACAACTTAGCTGCTCTGATCAATACAATGATCAAGACAGTTCCAAAGCACTCATGATGAAAAAGTAGTATCCTCCTGTAGAGAGAGAACTGATGAATTTTGAATCATAATTTTCACTTTCTTTACTGTTCTTGTTTTTTTTAATATGTTAATATGGAAATAGGTTTTGGATGATTTTACATTAAGGACTGACATATTCTTGACTCTCAATGGTTGGAGAAGGAGCTAGAAGGAGGGAGAGAATTTGGAATTCAAAATTTAAAACAAAAAGAATGTTAATAATGAATAAACAATAACTTTCTTTTTAAGTTATTCAGTGAAAAAAAGAAGAAGAAGAGAGAGAGAGGAGAAGAAATGCCCAGACTAGATCCTCTCTAGCGATTTTGACCTTTCTGGAGATTGCCATCCAGTTTTAACCCTCAGGAGAAATTGTGTGGCTTGCCTTGATTGTGTCCTGCTGGAGACACAGCCTGCCTGTGTGTGCTAGGAGAATAGAGGGCCAAAGTGGGGGAGCCTACCAGCTAATGTTTGGCTATAGAAAGTGAGAAGGAAGCAGGAATCTGGCCTGGGCTGAGTGTAGCAGAAAGTGTTTGGAGTCAGGACTGGGCTCCATACCCTTCCTCCTCTGTGCAGTTGTTCACATGGTTAGTTCAGAGCATGGATGGGTTCCCTACCTTTTCAGGCCCCAAACCCCTTGGCTTTTCAGTAAACTTTCCCATGTCTCTTATTCAATGTGAAATACGACTGCATATTCTCATTAAAACTGAAAGATTAACTTTCCTTCTCCAAGGGTACACCAACACGTTTGTAGCTTCATTAATGAAATATCATTATTTTCTAAATATTCTGTGTATTCTCTTGACAACCTCCTCCTTCTCTCTGGGGTTAAAATGATCTCCAAGGGCCTCTCCACTTTAAATCTATGAACTTTCAATTCTCCTTCCCTACTCTCTCCCCTACAGGGCTCTCTAGAGGTCACTGTCTCATTCATTAATTCTTTAGGGTTGAGTTGCCAGCCTCCCTAGGACAAGCCCTCCTACTCCCAACCTGAGTGACTCTGCCTGCAGCTTCCCTGCCTGGCCTGACTGACCTCTGAGCCTTGGTCCTGGAGGGAACCGTGGTTAGATCTGATCTCATGGAGAGAAGGGCCTTCCCTCCAGCACCCCCACTTCCTCCTCCCAGTACAGTTCCTAGACAAGGTTTCCCACGTAGATAGATCCTCATCTACATCTGGACATTATTTGAGCCTATTTACCTCTTCCTCCACTCCCTGAAGTGAGAGGCAGCTGCCATATAATGACAGAACACTGGGTTTGAGTCAGAGGGCTTGGTTTGGAATCCTGGCTCTGACTTTCTAAGTTTCAAGTAACCTAGGTAACCATGACAATTCACTTGACCTCTATGTAGTTCCAGAACCCCCTCTGACACGGCTTCCAGGACTGGGTCCTAGGATGGATCTCTGTGGACAGGCTTCCTTGATACCCAGAGATGACACTTCTAGCCCTCTATGGTGGGGAGAGGGAGGGAGGATTGAGGGGCTCTGAGGACTCTCTAGTTTGGAGGTAGGAGGGGGATCAGGCTGAAATCACTGCTCTCCCTCTATGAGGCAGCTGCTCCAAAGTGGAAGTGGCTGCCTTAGGAGGAAAAGACTCAGTTCTCTAGCACTGGCTGGATGCCCATAAGTCCTGAATGCTGTACAGGGGATTGGTGCTCAGGCCTAGGCGGGAACGAGGCATCTGCAGTCCCCTCTAAATCTGAGGGTCTGTGATTGGAAGATTCCATGATTCTAGGACTGCAGCCTGGCAGCTGAAGCTCCTCATTGCCCTCCCAGCCCTTCCCCCCTCCCCAACTATACCACCAGCCTGGGCTGCCACTCACAGGGATTAATTTGCCCAGCCCCTCCTCCTCTCCAAATTTCAAGCCTTTGCCCAAGGCAGCTCCCCACCCTTTCTCTCAGTCAGCCCAGGCAATTTTCTCTTCCCAGAGATTCTCAATTGGACTTTATGCTCCCTGCCCAGCCCTGGTTCACACAGGAGCAGCTCTGGGCAGGATTGCTGGGTAAGCTCCTTCAAACAATCTTCCCTTAGTACAAACTTTAGCCTATCTAAAGCAGCATGGAAATACGGATTGCTCATGCCCCAGACAGACTGAGGCACTATGGAATCAACCTAGATTGGATTTGATATTTTTGGCCACATTGATGACTTGGGGGACCTAGAACCCTTCTTCCCATACCAACAAAAAATAATGTAGTCCCCATCCATCTGTGGGTGGGAGCCATAGGCATGGGGGGGGAGGATGAACTTACAAAGTTAGAAGAGGAAAAGATTGTAGATTTTAGAGCTGAAAGAGACCTTGGAGACCAGTGAATCCAGTTTCCCCCTCATCTTGTGGATAAGGAATCTGAAGCACTAAGAGGTTAAATGACTTCCCTAGGGTCACACAGGCTATGACCCGTGTGTGGCAGATTTGAACTCAGGTCTTCCTGAATTCAAATCCAGCACTCTAACCACTATACCAGTCCCTTATTAGAATCTTTCTCCCTATCAGAAGCATTATCCTCCATTCAAATGGCACAATGATGTAATTAGCATTCTTGAAAATTAATAGTGAATGAGTATCTCAGAACCCTATCAATTGAAATGGCTTTGGAGAATAAGAAAGGTCTAACTGTGACTTTTTTCCTAACCACAGAACAGAGAATGTCCAAGCTGAAAGGAGCCTCCAAACATGCAATATCAGAGATGGAAGAGCCCTTTGAGCAGAGTCAGAACTGGAGAGGCACAGAGTGAGCACAGAGGACAAGGAATGTTAGACCTTGAAGGGACCTTGGAACATAGAATGATAGAGCTGGAAGGGGTGTTAAAGATAATTGAGGACAAATGGCCCATTTTTAAGATGAGGAGACTGAGGCATAAAGACAGGAAGTAACTTTTGGGGGAGTCACAGCCACAAGTTACAATCTCAGGTCCTAATGACTTAGTCTAAGGCTCTGTCTTTATGAAGGCTTTTGGGGTCAGACATCATAGCCAGCTTCCTCTTCATGAGAGGGTGAGCCCCTAAGGCCAACGACTAAGGGGATGTGTCCCATCTCCTTTCCAGGAGTCCTTTCAGGACAGGCTGGTCATACTGGTTCTCTCTTGCTGTTTCTCTTTTCTCTCTTCCAATTTTTTCATGTCTTTCTTTTTTTCTTTTAATATTAATTAATTTTATTTTAGTTTTCAACATTGACTTCCATAAGATTTGAGTACCAAATTTTGTCCCTTTCCCTCCCCTCCCCCCTACCCCAAGACTTCATGCAATCTGATATAGGCTCTACATATAACGTTCATATTAAACATATTTGCATGTTAGTCATGTTGTAAAGAACTATTAGAACCAATGGGAGGAACCATGAGAAAGAAGAAACCGACAGAGAGAGAGAGAGAGAGAGAGAGAGAGAGAGAGAGAGAGAGAGAGAGAGCGCAAATAGTGTGCTACGATCTGCATTCAGACTCTATTTCTTTTTCTGAATGTGGATAGCATTTTCCATCATTTTCATGTTTTTCTCATTCTTCTCCAGAGAACTGATGATCCTCTTGTGGCCTTGACTACCAACTGGAGCTCTCAGTGGGACCCTGGCATCTGCTTGGCGATCTTCATGGGAGTCTAGCTCCTGAACGGTCTTGGAGGAACTGGCAGCAGCCTCCATTGCAATGATGAGAATTTGAGATTGGAAGAATAAACCCAGTCAGAGCCTCTTCTCCTTTCTCAATTCCAGGCTGCCAGACTCCCAAGGCAGGGTAGTGTCTACCAAGGACATCTCCCTCATGGAGAGATCTACAATTAAGTGTCAGGTCCCTATTTTCACTTCTACTTGTCCACCTGGCACTCATGAAAGGCCTCAACTAAGACCGGCATTTGTGTTCCAGGACCTCCATGAGACCCCAATCACATGGCAGAGCCCTAGTGAAACCATTCACTGGAGCCCGGGGCCCCACTGAGGTCACCACTTGAATGCTAGGTCCCCCTCAAGATCACCAATTGGGTACCAGACATCCAGTCAGATCATCTACAAAGCCCTAGACATCTTCAAAGAAACCACCATCCAAATTTGAGCCACATTGAGAGACTACCAGCTGGTAAAGAGGATCCCAGCAAGGTCACCTACTGGATGGCATCATGTTTTTGCTCAAAATCCATTCTTCTCACTTGCTTATTTCTTTTGAGGGAATCCATAGTTTTTTTTTTAAATACATTTCACTTTACTTTTTTTCAATGAACAAGTGTTAAATTTTTCTCCCAGCTAGCACCTTTCCCTCACTAATACAATGAAAAAAAAAAGTAAACAAAAATTAAACCATTATAAAAAATATGAAAATGTAGTTAAGCCATGCAAATTCCCCTATTGGCCCCCTTCAAAAATCTGTATCATTCTGCACCCTGAGTCAGTCCATCACCCATTTGTCTGGAGGTACACAATATGCACACTCATGGGTCCTCGGGAATTATACTTGGTCATTACATTGATCAGAGTTCTCAAGTGTCTCAAAATTGTTTGTCTGTATAATGTTGCTGTTATAGCATAAATTGTTCTCTACTTCTCACTTTACTCAGCATCAGTCTCCTCAGGTTTCTCTGAAACTTCCCCCTTTGTTATTCTTTATGGCACAGTGGTATTATTAAAATAGTATTTTATTTTTAAAATTACATGTAAAGATCAATTTTAACATACATTTTAAAAAATATTGAATTCCAAATTTTCTCCCTCCCTCCTTTCTTCGTCCCTAAGATGGTAAGCAATTTGATATAGGTTGTATATGTGTAATCATGTAAAACATATTCCCGTATTAGTCATATTGTGGAAAAAGAAACAGACCAAAAGGGGGGAAAAAGTACAAAAGCAATAAAGAAAATGAAATAGTATGTTTTGATCTATATTCAGACTCCATTGGTTCTTTCTCTGGATGTGAATAGCATTTTTCTGCATGAGTCCTTTGGAATTACCTTAGACCACTGTATTTCTCAGAACTAAGTCATTCATAACTGATCATCCCTACAATGTTGCTGTTACTGTGTACCATATTCTTTTGGCTCTACCTATTTCATGTTGCATCAGTTCATGTAAATCTTTCCAGGTTTTTCTGAAATCTACTTGCTCGTCATTTGTTATAGCACAGTGGTATTCCATTATATACACATATTCCAACTTGTTAGCTATTCTTCAATTGATCGGTGTTCCCTGAATTTCTAATTCTTTGCTACCACACAAAGAGTCACAAATAAATATATATATTTTTGTACAATTAGGTCCATTCCATTTTTTTCTCTCATTTCCATTTTTTTTTTTTTTTTTTGTCACTCTGGGATGCAGATCTACTAGTGATATTGCTGGATCAAAAGGTATGCATGGTTTGATTACCCTTTGGGCACAGTTCCAAATTGCTCTCCAGAATGGTCGAAACAGTTCACAACTATACCAGCACTGCATTAGAGTCCCCATTTTCCCACACCCCCTCCAACATTTGTCATTTTCCTTTTCTGTCATATTAGCCAATCTGATGGGTGTAAGGTGGTGCCTCAGAGTTGTTTTAATTTGCATCTCTAATCAGTAGTGATTTAGAGCATTTTTTTCATATGACTATAGATAACTTTGATTGCTTCATGTGAAAACTGCCTATTCATATCCTTTGACCATTTATGCATTGGGGAATGATTGCATTTTTATAAATTTGATTCAGTTCTCTATATATTTGAGAAATAAGGCCTTTATCAGGGATGTTTGCTATAAAATTGTTTCCCAGCTTTTTGCTTTCCTTTTAGTCCTGGTTACATTGGTTTTGTTTGTGCAAAATCTTTTTCATTTGATATAATGAAAATAATCCATTTTAAATCTTGTAATGCTCTTATCTTTTGTTTGGTCCTAAATTTTTCCTTTCTTCTATATCTGACAGGTAAACTATTCCATGCTCTCCTAATTTTCTTTGCCCTTATATATAAATCATGTATTTATTTTCACCTTCTCTTGGTCAACAGTGTAAAATGTTGGTTTATATCTAGTTTCTGCCGTGCTGTTTTCCAGTTACCCCAGAAGTTTTTGTTCAATAGTGAGTTCTTGTCAGAAACTGGGATCTTATGGGTTTATCAAACGCTAGCTTCCCATGGTCATTTACTACCGTCTTGTGCACCTAATCTATTTCACTGATCCACTACTCTATTTTTTTTAGCACTTGGGGTTAAGTAACTTGCCCAGGGTCACACAGCTAGTAACTGTGAAGTGTTTGGTCTGAGGCTGGATTTGAACTCAGGTCTTCCTGACTTCAGGGCTGGTGCTCTATGCACTGTGCCACCTAGCTGTCCCCACTACTCTATTTCTTAAACAGTACCAGATAGTTTTGAAGATTACAGCTTTATAATACAGTTTACTATCTGGTCCAGATAGTCCACCTTCTTCTCATTTTTTTTTCATTAATTCCTTTGACATTCTAAAAATTTTAATCTTCCAGATGAATTTTGTTATGATTTCTCTCACTCTAGAACATGATCTTTAGTAGTTTGATTAGTATGGCAGCGAATAAATAAATTAATTTAGGTAGAATTGCTATTTTTATTACATTGGCTCATCTATCCATGAGCAATTGATATTTTGAATCGTTCAAATGTGATTTATTTGTGTGAAAAATATTTGGGTTCATGTAATTCCTCTGTTTCTCTTGGCAGGTAGACTCCGAAGTATTTTATGTTGTCTACAGTTATTTTACATGGAAGTTTTCTTTCTATCTCTTGCTGCTGGACTTCATTGGTTATATACAGAAATGTTGATGATTTAGGTGGATTTATTATATATCCTCCAACTGTGATAAAGTAGTTAATTATTTCTCTTTTTTACCTTATTATTTTTAATTTTATTAATTTATTTTGATTTTCAACAATCACTTCCATATGCTTTTGACTTGAAAATTTTTGTCCCCCTTCCTTCCCCCCACCCTCCCAAGATGGCGCACAATATCATATAGGCTTTACATTTACATTCCCATTAAACATATTTTCACATTAGTGAAGTTGTAAGTAAAAATTAAAGCCAATAGGAAAACCATAAGAAAGATGAAACAGAACTCAACAGAAGGTAAAAATAAGTGATAGCGATTCGAATTCCGTAGTTCATTCTTTCGAGTGGACAGCATTTTCCATCCCGAGGCCTCTGGAGATGTCTTACATCCTTGTAATGCTGAGAAGGGTTCAGTTTAACAAATTAGTCATCGCATAACATGGCTGTTATTGTGTACAAAGTCCTCTTGGTTCTGCTCACTTCACTCAGCATCAGACCATATAAGTCTTTCCAGGTTTTTCTGAAGTCAGCCTGTTCATCATTTCTTATAGCACAATAGTATTCCATTACATTCATATACCATAACTTGCTCAGCCATTCCCCAATTCATGGGCATCCTCTCAACCTCCAATTCTTTGCCACCACAAAAAGAGCTGCTATGAATACTTTTTTACATGTGGGTCCTTTTCCCATTTGTTTGATCTCTTTGGGATATAGCCCTAGCAGTGCTATTGCTGAATCAAAGGGTATGCACATTTTCGTATCCCTTTCGGTATAGTTCCAAATTGTTCTCTAAAATGGTTGGATCATTTCACAACTCCACCAACAATGTATTAGTGTTCCAATTTTCCCACATCTTCTCCGACATTTATCATTTTCCTGTTTTGTCATGTTGGCCAACCTGATAGTTGTGATGTGGTACCTCAGAGTTGTTTTAATTTGCATTTCTCTAGTCAATAATGATTTAGAGCATTTTTTCATATGACTATAGATGGCTTAATTTCTTCATCTGAGAATTGTCTGTTCATATCCTTTGACCATTTATCAATTGGGGAATGGCTTGTGTTCTTATAAATTTGTCTTAATTCTCTATATATTTTAGAAATGGAGGCTTTATCAGAGAGACTGGTTGTAAAAATTCTTTCCCAATTTTCTACCTTCCTTCTAATCTTAGTTGCATTGGCTTTGTTTGTGCAAACACTTTTCAATTTAATGTAATCAAAATGATCCATTTTGCTTTTCATAATGTTCTCTATCTCCTGTTTGGTCATGAATTCTTCTGTTCTCCATAGATCTGATAGGTAAACTATTCCTTGTTCTCCCAGTTTACTTATGGTATCAGCCTTTATATCTAAGTCATGAACCCATTTTGACTTTATTTTGGTATATGGTGTGAGAAACTATGCCTAGTTTCTTCCATACTCTTTTCCAGTTTTCCCAGCAGTTTTTTTTCAAAGAGTGGGTTCTTATCCCAGAAGCTGGGGTCTTTGGGTTTCTCAAATAATAGATTACTACAGTCATTGACTACTGTGTCTTGCATATTTAACCTATTCCACTGATCCACCTCCCTATTTCTTAGCCAGTACCAAGCAGTTTCATGATTGCTGCTTTATAATACAATTTAAGGGTCTGGAATGGCTAGGCCACCTTCCCCTGCATTTCTTTTCATTAGTTCCTTTGATATTCTGGATCTTTTGTTTTTCTAAATGATTCTTCTTATTATTCTTTCTACCTCGATAGAATATTTCTTGGTAGTTTGATTGGTATGGCACTGAATAAGTAAGTTAGCTTAGGTAGGATTGTCATTTTTGTTATATTAGCTTGGCCTACCCATAAGCAACTGATGTTTTTCCAGTTTTTTAGATCTGATTTTATTTGTGCAAAAAGTGTTTTGTAATTTTGTTCATAGAGTTCCTGGGTTTGTTTCGGGAGGTAGACTCCTAAATATTTTATAATGTCTACAGTAAGTTTGAATGAGATTTCTCTTTCTATCTCTTGCTGTTGGGCTTTGTGGGTAATATTTAAAAATGGTGATGATTTATGTGGGTTTATTTTATGGCCTGCAACTTTGCTAAAGTTCAAGGAGTTTTTTACCTGATTCTCTAGGATTGTCTAAGTATATCATCATATCATCTGCAAAGAGTGATAGATTTGTTTCTTCTTTGCCTATTCTAATGCCTTCAATTTCTTTTTCTTCTCTTATTGCTAAAGCTAAAGTTTCTAGTACAATATTGAATAACAGTGGTGATGACGGACATCCTTGTTTCACCCCTAATCTTATTGGAAATGCTTCTAGCCTGTCCCATTACATAGAATGCTTGCTGAAGGTGTTAGATAGATGCTATTTATTATTTTAAGGGAGACTCCATTTATAACTATGCTTTCTAGTGTTTTTAATAGGAATGGTGTTATGTTTTATCAAAAGCTTTTTCTGCATCTATTGAGATAATCATGTGGTTTCTGTTGCTTTTTTTGTTGATATGCTCAATGATGCTGACAGTTTTCCTAATAGTGAACCAATCCTGCATTCCTGGTATAAATGCTACCTGGTCATAGTGTATTATTGTTGTGATAAGTTGCTGCACTCTGTTTGCTAGTATTTTTTTTAAAATTTTTGCATCTATATCATTAGAGAAATTGGTCTATAATTTTCTTTCTCTATTTTGACTCTTCCTGGTTTAGGTATCAACACCATATTTGTATCATAAAAAGAATTTGGTAAGACTCCTTCTTCACCTATTTTCCCAAATAGTCTATATAGTATTGGAATTAATTGTTCTTTAAATGTTTGATAGAATTCGCACGTAAGTCCATCTGACCCTGAGATTTTTTCCTAGGGAGTTCATCAATAGCTTGTTCAATTTCTTTTTCTGAGATGGAGTTATTTAAGTATTTTACTTCCTCTTCGGTTAATCTTGGTAATTTATATTTTTGTAAATATGTATCCATTTCACTAAGATTGTCAAATTTGTTGGCATATAGTTGGGCAAAATAATTCCTAATTATTGTTTTAATTTCCTCTTCCTTAGTGGTAGCTTCCCCTTTTCATTCTTGATACTAGTAATTTGATTTCTTCTCTCTTTTTTAAATTAAATTAACGAAAGGTTTGTCTATGTTTTTGTTTTTTTCATAAAACCAGCTCTTAGTTTTATTTATTAGTTCAACAGTTTTCTTAATTTCAATTTTCTTAATTTTTCCTTTGGCTTTCAATATTTCTAATTTAGTGTTTAGTTGAGGATTTTTAATCTGTTCTTTTCTTAGTTTATTTTAGATGTATGCCCAATTCATTAATCTCCTCTTTTTCTATTTTGTTTATGTAAGCATTTAAAGATATAAAACTTCCCCTAAGTACTGCTTTCGCTGCATCCCATGAGTTTTGGTATATTGTCTCATTATTGTCATTCTCTTGAATGAAATTATGGATTGTTTCTATGATTTGTTGTTTGACCCAATTATTTTTTAGGATTAGATTATTTAGTTTCCAATTATTTTTTAGTCTATCTTTCCATGGCCCTTTATTACATATATTTTTTATTGCGTCATGATCTGAAAGGGATGCATTTAATATTTCTGCCTTTCTGCACTGGATTGTGACGTTATGTACTAGTACATGGTCAGTTTTTGTGTATGTGCCATGTACTGCTGAGAAAAAAGTATATTCCTTTCTATCCCCTGTCAGTTTTCTCCAGAGGTCTATCATACCTAACTTTTCTGATGTTCTATTCACCTCCTTAACTTCTTTCTTGTTCATTTTGTGGTTAGACTTATCTAGTGCTGAGAGGGGGAGGTTCAGGTCCCCCACTAGTATAGTTTTGCTGTCTATTTCTTCCTGTAACTCCCTGAACTTGTCCTGTAAGAATTTGGATGCCATAGTATTTGGTGCAGATGTGTTTAGTAATGATATTACTTCATTGTCTATGGTGCCTTTTAGCAGGATATAGTTTCCTCCTTATCTCTTTTGATTACATCTATTTTTGCTTTTGCTTTGTCTGAGATCAGGATTGATACCCCTGCTTTTGTCACTTCAGCTGAAGCATAATATATTCTGCTCCAGCCTTTTACCTTTACCCTGTGTCACTCTTTTTGAAATGTGTTTCCTGTAAACAACATATTGTAGGATTATGGTTTTTAATCCATTCTGCAATCCGTTTCCGTTTTATGGGAGAGTTCATCCCATTCACATTCACAGTTATGATTACTATCTGTGTCTTTTTCTCCATCCTTCCCCCCATTTATGCTTTTCTTTCTCCTTTTTCCTCTCTCCCCCTTCACTAGTGTTTTGCTTTTGGCCACCTCCTCCTTCAGTCCCTCCCCCTTTTATTATGCTTTTCCCTTTTCTTCCCCTTTAATCTTACTGCTGCTTCCCTCCCTTCTTTCCCCTTTCTTTCCCCCCTTTTCTTTCCCCTTTTCCCTCCTACTGCCTATAGGGCAAGTTAGATTTCTATACCTAACTGATTATGTTATGCCCTTCTTGAGCCAAATCTGATGAGAGTAAGGTTCAAACAATGCTCCCCTCCCTTCTTTCCCTCTGCTGTAATAGGATTTTGTGTCTTTTCCTGTAATGTAATTTACCCTTGTCTGCCTCCTCCTTTCTCAGTACATTTTCTAAGATCAGATTGATCCACTTATTTGGATCCATTTAACCCACTTGATTAGATTTTTTTTATCATTACATCAAAGTCAACTAATATCCACCCTCTTTATGTATACTCCTTTAACATGGTGTAATAACAATAATATAGTTCTCAAGGGTTGCAAGTGTCATATTCCCTTGTAGGGGTTAAACAGCCCCCTTATTAACAACATATTTTATCTTTCTGTCCCATTTACCTTTTTAAGTCCTTCTTGAGTCCTGTACTTGAAGATCAATTTTTTTGTTGAGCTCTGGTCTTTTTATCAGGAAAGTTTGGAAGTCTCCTATTTAGTTGAATATACATATCCTCCCTTGAAAAATGATGCTCATTTTTGCTGGGTAATTGATCCTTGGCTGCATTCCAAGCTCCTTTGCCTTACGGAATATCATGTTCCATGCCCTGCGGTCTTTTAATGTAGAAGCTGCAAGGTCCTGTGTAATCCTGACTGTGGTTCCATGATATTTAAATTGTTTTTTTTTTCCGGCTGCTTGCAGCACCTTCTCTTTCATCTGGTAATTTTGGAATTTTGCTGTTATATTCCTTGGCGTTGTCAATTTGGGATCTCTTTCAGGTGGTGAGTGGTGGATTCTTTCTATGGTTATTTTCCCTTCTGGTTCTAGGACTTCCGGGCAGTTTTCCTTTATGATTTCCTGAAAGATACTGTCCGGGCTCTTTTTTTCATCATGAATTTCAGGTAGTCCAATAATTTTTAAATTGTCTCTCCTGAATCGATTTTCCAGGTCGGCTGTTTTACCAGTGAGGTATTTTACGTTTTCATCTATTTTTTTTTCATTTTTTTGTTTCTGTTTGACTGATTCTTGCTCTCTCATAGAGACATTAGTTTCCATTTGTCCAATTCTAGTTTTTAACAGATTGTTTTCTTCTGTTAGTTTTTGTACTTCCTTCTTCAAGTGGCCAATTGTGGTTTTTAGGGACTTGTTTTCTTCGGTGGATTTTCTTTTCCAACTGGCCAATTGTGTTTTTTAAGGACTCTTCTACCTCTCTCATTTAACTTTTAAAATCCTTCTAGAGTTCGTCTAAGAAGGCTTTTTGAGCTTCAGACTAGTTCATATTCCTTTTTGAGGTTCCAGATGTGTACATTCCTTTTTACTCATGGTTTTTCTTTATTCCCTGGCCTTCAAAGAGATTGAGCTCTCCTTCTGGGGAACAGTGGGCACTGACCCAAGCTTCTTGTGTTGGGAGCCTAGGTCTTGGTCACTCACTGGCTTTGTGTGCTGGGGCCTCTTATGTTGGCAGTTGGAGGATGTAGGTTTCTGGCAGCTTACCTCATGTTGGACTGGAATCAGCAAGGTTGAAACTTTTAGGAAATTCTAGGTTGCCTGCTTTTCCTTTCCTTTAGCTTTCTTTAGCTCCTTTTAGATGCGGGCTGCAGTGTGTTTATCTGCCTGGGGCCCCTGAAGTATTGTTTCTCTCTTTTCTGCTAATGCACTGGGAGATTCCTTTGCGGTCGAGTGCCAAGGCACCTGGTGGTTTTCTGAGCTGGTTTCCATCGCCCCCCACCCCCACGCCATCACTGAGGCACTCGGAGGTCCAGGTGTTGGTGTTTGCCTGCTCTACCACCCGGGCGTCAAGATTTCTTCACAATTGGTGGCTTCAGGGCTCCTACAGCTTAGTGGTGTTGGGTTGAAACCAGCAAGGCTGGGGCTTTAGGAAGCCTTTAGGTTGTTTTCTTCACCTCCGTTCAGATGAATGCCGCAGGGTACTTATCCACCTGGGGCCCCTTGTAGTTCTGACTCCCTTATTTTTGCTGAGGCACTGGAGACCCACTTGCTGGGCTGCTGCACTGCTGCTCCCCATCGTTCTTCTAGTTCAGCTGTTCCAGGGTTTTTTTCTGGGGTGATATTTTCTGGGTTTTCAGAGATTGATAGGGGAGAATGACAGCAACTACCTTTTCACTCTGCCATCTTGGCTACCAGAAGGGGAAGTCAGTAGTTAATTATTTCAACTAGTTTTTAGTTTATTCTCTAGGATTCTCTACATATACCATCTGCAAAGAGTCTTATATTTGTTTTCTCACTGCTTATTCTAATTCCTTCAATTTCTTTTCTTCTCTTATTGGTAGAGCTAATATTTCCAGTACGATACTGAATGATAGTGATGATAGTGGGCGTTCTTGATTCACCTCTGATCTTATTGGCCTACCTTCTAGCTTATCCCCATTACAGATGCTTGCTGATGGCTTTAGATAGAAACTATTTCTCATTTTAAAGAAAGCTCCATTTATTCCATGCTGTGCAGTGCTGGCCCATGGCGGGAGGGGATGAGTAAATTTGGGAAGAGGTCCTTAGATCATAAACTGTTGGGGCTGGGAGGATCCTTTTATAAAAGTATGGAACTTCACTGATTATCCTACCCCCTGCAAAGTAAGTAAATACATACCTTCCTTAGACAAGAATAATTATTAATTGAATCAATAAATCAATCAGAACTAAGTGTGAACAGGGTCTGCATATACCTTCTGGAATGAATCAAAAGCACTGTCATAGGGGATTTGGTGAAGCCTTTAGGAACTTGTATGAAAGAGAGGACCCACACCAGAAAAAGATAGAGGGCCCTAGGGTTTGGAATTAGAGAGGAAGAAGCAGATTCATAGCAAGCTGAGCCAAGAATTGGCAGAGCTGGGTCAATCAGCAACAAGAGAAAGACAAGGTAGCACTGAGCTCTGGCAAAGAAGGAAATTATCAAAGATAGACACTAGCTCTATGAGCATCTCAAAATAGAAGACCCAGGCTGGTTCCTGCAGTGTACACACTTACTTGAGGCCTAAAGATAGTTCCAAGAAGAGGTCTGCTCCTTCCCCAACTTCCCCTCTTAATACCTGTCTAGTCATAGACACAATAGTAATCTGCTTTTCAGTTACACAAAGGTTTCTAGTAACCTGAATTTTGCCTCAACCACAAAGAGGTCAGAGGTTAAATAGAGACAGGCATAAATGTCAATTTAAGCAGACAGCCTGCTAAATGTTAGCGTCTTTCTAAATGTTACGAATTTTTCTAACTCATACTGTTTCATCTAAAAGAAATTCCTCAAAGCTGCAGAAAAGGAAACCATGTAGATTGAAGTGGGGCATTATATTACCACTGGGTTCACTTTTAAAATGAGCTCAGGATTGAAACATGGTATTACACTTAAATTACAGATAACAGAATATTGAAGTGGGAACATCCTTAGATCATAGAACAGGAGATCTGGGAGGACCCAGAGATCAGAGAATATGGAATGTCAGAGGTGGAAGGGACCCTGGAGCACAAAATTTCAGAGGCTGGGCAGATCATATTAGCATCACAGAATGCCAGAGCTGAAAGGAACCTTTGGAAACCAAAATGTCACTGATCCAGGGGAGCTCTATAGACTGGCCACACTAGAAGGGTCCTCAGCATAGAGACAAACAGAGCTGGGAGGGTCTTCAGAACACGGAATATCTTTGCTGGGAAGGTTTTTGCCTAAGCCCACATGCTTTGTGCCAGAGATCTTCCCAGTTAGGGAACTGAGGTCAAGTCTATTGAAACAATTGCCTAGGATCATTGAAACTTCAAAACTAATCAAGACCAAGCTCTTCCTCTCACCATCTCACCTCTAGCAGAAACTGGGCTGTGTAGGGTGCAAATGTAGCCTACTTAATCCTGGAGTGAGGCCCTCCTCCCAGTGATTTTTAGTAATAACTAAATAAAAAAGCAAAAAGGAATTTTTCCCTTGCAAGGTAGCACAAATAAACACATGTAAGCCCAGCAGAGCTTAACCTTCTGCCATTGTATGCTTGACTGGTGCTAGCTGATTTGGATCAATCACTACAAATTATTGATAAGGTGAATCATTTAATCAATGTAAATGTGAAAGCATAAAGAGGCATTGAAACCACCTGTGCCAAAAGACCAACCCCTGGGCTCCAGGATGCTTGCTCCAGGCTTGTTCAAAGAGCTGGGTATAGGATGGAAGTCTCACATCTTTTCCAGTGAAATCCAGATCAAGTTAGCCTCTCCACCTTTGGTGGAATTACCATCTCTCTAGAGGCAAAATTTAGTGTCCAGCAGGGCAGGAACAGCTAGTTCCATTCAATGGTTGCTTTGGTGACAGGTCATTGCCAAGGATACCTGGAATCCTGAGTTGCTGGCACTCAGGCTATGTCTTTATCAGGCCTCCATTATGATCCCTAGGCGTGGAGGAGAGGAGGGCTTCTTTCCAAATTTGTCCTGGACTGCCAGTTGGGAGCAGATATAAATCACCAAAGGCTAAAAATATCAGGAGGTACTCATAAATACACACATATGTACATGTAGGAAATGTGTATGTTGCATATATTGAAAGTCAGAGACAAAAAACAGAGACAGAGACAGACAGAGACAGACAAAGAGATACAGATGCTGACTGCATAATAGTATGCATAAGAAGACACATAAAGCAAGCAGCTGTTGCCATGAGACATGCATCAGGGAAGACGCTGGTGATGTTCTGACTTGCCTGGCACATGCTGCCCATCTCTGCACCAAATGCCTTTGAAAGATAATCCTCACCACTGTCTAAAACAGTTAACAGACCTTCTCAAGCAATCAGAGCATGTCCTGAAGGACAATTGCCAGATACCATTCCAAAATTGTCAAAGAGAGAGTTGCCATGGCAATTCCATCTTTTCAAGTTCTCATCTTATTTGCATTTTCATTATATTTGACATTGTCTTTAGAATTTTTCCAGAGAAAAATTGGTGGAGGCTATTGACAGCCCCAAATCTCCCATCTCCTTCAAGTAGAGCTAATTTGTTAAGCACTTACTATGTGCAAAAAACTGTACTAAGTGCTGTAGTGCATATCTCCACTGGCAGTCCCAACTTCCGTCTTCTGAAACCCACAAATCTATGTCGATATATTCAAAGTTATTATCCCAAAAGAGTTTCTAATTTGGTGGAACTGTCCTTCATGATTCAAAGAGAATGAAGGGAAGTAGGAAGGAGAAGAACAGAACATCTAGTTTTGGAACTTGCCTCACGGGGGCTGTTCCCCCTAATCTCCACCTTTCCTCATTCTTGCTCCACTCTTCTGCACAGACTAACATTATGCTGAACATTCAGTAGATACTCAACAAATGGTTTCTGTTCTACAGCAATTTGCCTTAAAATCAAATAAACAAGGAACTGCCTAACTCAGATTTTGTTTTGTCAGTTCCCTTCTTCCTCAAAATTTTTGAGCCTACAATGATGTTCCCAATTCTCCCAACTCTTTCATGTGTATAATCGTTGTTACTACTTTTCTTTTCTCTGACTCTAACAAACAAGAAAAGTTTTTGCAGGTCCTGCAGTCAGCAAGCAGCTTCCTTTGTACAGTGTCAGTCTATCTAGAAGTCTCAGTATCTCTCTTGTGCCAGGCTGTTAGAGGAGGCTTGAGCACCAGCAATATCTTCATTCAGGATCAATGTTGGGATGAAATGAGGTTCTCAGAAGACATTGGACAGTTAACAGTATCAGGTTTCCTTTGAGCTAACACAGCATAGAATTACAATGATATAGTGACACAGCTTCTGTGGCCACAGTCCCTCTTGTCTCCATATAAACAGATCTGGTAATCAGAGCAGGGTGTTGGGGAAGAGTATGAGGACTTGAGTGGCCTTCAGAAATCCATCAAGTTGGAGACATGTTGATTGCCCATTGCTCAGACTTTTTATGACCTTAGGGGACCAGGAAGCTACATCAGGGGAAACAGGGGCCAATCAGGTTCCTTTCCATCAATAGACATTTTTTAAGCTGCTTCCTATGTACCAGGCTCTGTGCTACACTGGAAAGATTTTTAAGACAGCCCCTGCTCTCTCAAGGACCTCACAGACTAATGAGGGAGTCAGAAATCAAATAGCTATGAACAAATAAGCCATATACAGAAAATACAGCAAATAAACAACATAACGAAAGTGCTAGAAATTTTAGAAAAAGGGAAAAGCTTTCTATAGATGGTGGGATTTTAGGTGAGACTTGAAGAAAGCCAGGGAAGTCAAGTGGCAGAGATGAGGCGGGAGAATGTTCCAGGTGTGGGGGACAGCCACTGGAGGAAAATGCCCAGATTTGAGAGATGGAGGATCTTGTACTCGGAACAGCAAGGAGACTAGTGTTGCTGGACTGAAGAGTACATCACTGGGGTGAGGGGAGGTGCTGGGGGAGTGTGTAAGGTGTAAGGAAACTGGAAAATTGAGGGTGGGTAGTTTATGAAAGACTTTGAATGCCAGGGAGGATTTTATATTGGATCCTGAGTTGATAAGGAGCCATTGGATTTGATTGCATAGAAAAGCAGGGGTTGAGCGAGGGCACATAGTCAGACTTGTGCTTTGGGAAGATGATTTTGACAGCTGAGTGTAGGACAGACTGCAATGGGGATGTTTTGGGGGTAGAGACCCAGCCATATGGCTGTTTCATTCGTCCATTGCATGAATTGATGAGGGCCTGCCCTGGGGCTGTGGCAGTGTCAGAAGAAATAAGCGGGGCGGGGGATATATGAGAGTAATATTCCAAAGGTAAAACTCAGAGATCTTGGCCACATCTTATTTTTGGTGGTAAGAAGTTCCAGAGTGAAGAATGACACTTAGGTTGTGGGCCTGGGTGACTTGGAAGATGGTGGTACCTTCAATAGTAATAAGGACTTTTTAAAGAGATGAGTGTTGAGGAAAGGGGGATGGAAAGAGTTCCATTTGGGGCACATTGAATTTGAGATGTCTACAGGACATCCACTTGGATATGGCCAATAGGCAAGTTGGAGATGCAAGACTGGATGGAGGTCAGCAGAGAGGTTCAGATTGGACAAGTAGATGTGACAATCATTTGTGAAGAGAAGATAATTGAATCCAAGGGGACTGATGAGAGCAGCAAGTGAAATAACATCAAAGGGCAGCTAGGTGGTGCAGGATAGAGCTCTGGCCTTAGAGTCAGAAGGAACTGCGTTCAAATCCAGGGTCAGACACATGACAGTTACTAGCTGTGTGACCCTGGGCAGGTCACTTAACTCTGTCAAAAAAAGAACAAAAAACACAATAAAACAAACAAACAAAAAAAGAAATAGTATCAACATAGAAGGGAAGGCAGCCCAGGATGAAGCCCAGTGAGACACTCATGCTTACCAGGCATGACCAGGATGAAAATCAAAGATGAGGATACTGAGAAGCAATGGCCATGGTGAGGTGCTTGGGGTCTGGTGCTGTGTTTTACCTTTCTTTGTATTTCCTGCTTGGTACAGGGCCTGACACAAATGTTTATTAAATGATTAAAAGGAGATCCTGGAGAGAATAACATCCCAGAAACATAGAAAGATAAAAGTATCAAGAGAAGGGCGAAAAACAAAGTAAAGTGATCAGGAAAAGTAAGGATTGAGAAAAGGATATTAGATTTGGCATCTAAGAGATGGTTAGCAACATTGGTGAGAGTAGTTTCTTTTGAATGATGAGGTAAGAAGGTGGACTGTAGAAACATAAGAAGAGAAAAGCAAATAGAGGTGACTACTGTAAATAGTCTTTATCAAGGAGTTTAGCCACAAAAGAGAAGTAATATATGGAATGATAATTAGAAGGGATGGATGGATCCAGGGAGAGATTTTTTTTTAAGGATCAGGGAGGCACAGACATGTTTTTGGCAGGGGGAAACAGCCAGTGCACAGGGAGAAATTGAAGATAAGTGAGAGAATGGGGATAATAGAGGGAGGAATCTGTTGGAGGAAATGGACTGGAAGGGGACCCCTTGTGTAAGTAGAGAGAGGTTTGGCTCAGTAAGGAGAAAATACGTCTCTATGTGTGAGATGGGTGGAAGAGGACGTAATGGCAGAAGGCATGTGAGTGACCTGAGAAGTGGAGTGGAGAAGAAGGCGTTCTCAGGGAATGACCTCAGTATTTTCAGTAAAGTATGAAGCAAGGTTTTCAGCTGAGAGGGTGAGTGGGTGCAGGAAGGAGCATGGAAAGTTTGAGAAAGGCTGAAAATTGTCTGAAGAGCCATTGTGCTGAGTGTGATAATGAGTTAGTTAGAGAAGTATAAAAAAGAATTAAAATTGTTTTGGAGCACCAGGAATTTCACTTGTTTTATATGGCCTGGACCATAGTACCCCAGTCACCTCAGCTACAGTCATGCCTGTACCTCTCAGAGTCATCCACCTATCCCTTAGAACCTTCTACCTGCCAAATCAGGGGGAGCATTTCCTGCTTTCCAGTGCCCTTCTCAGAAGATGGCCTTCTTAAAGTAGTCACTCTCTTAGATAGGATCTAGTGTAGAAAGACCCTCTCCTATTTCTGCAAAAATGGATAAAAACAGACTCAGAAAGTATCCTAACAAAAATCTATATAATAAACACAAAGATCAACCCTTCCTCATTAAAAAGGAGGGAGAGGATTGAGGCATGTTCTCAAAGTGCACATTAAACAAGTTTAAAATAGACAGAAATATAGTTGGATCAAAGAGATGTAAAATTTCACTTAGCAATATTAAAAGCAAGTTTAAAAAAATAGATACTTACCCCTGGATATGTCCAGTATATCTGAAAGTGGTCAATCTCTGGGGGAATCCTATAAAATAGCAAAGATTAAAGAGTGGAGTCCAAATACACTCCATAGGTGACATTCCACATGAATTCAACCAACAACGTGTGTACAGAGAACCACTGAACACATGCTCGAAATGTGGGTTTGTTTAGAGAAATGGAGGGGGTTTCTGATGGCAATTCCACATCAAGTCATTATCAGCAGAATTTAGGGATTGTGTTTAAGAAGCCCAGATTTAGCAATCATCACAAACTGTGGAAGGAAATAGAAACTGAGCAAGACTTCACTGCAGTTTGTAAAACATTAGTGTTTAATGACTACTTAGCAAGCATGAACTGGTGGCCATAATTATCCATCAGAAGCTCAATAGGTTTCAAAAGTGTACATCTGGTAATCTAAGTCTAAGAATGAGTAGGACAAACAACAAATCATAGAAACAATCAATAACTTCATCCAAGAGAATGACAATGAGACAATACACCAGAACTTATGGGATGCAGCCAAAGAAGTTCTTAGGGGAAATTTTATATCTCTAAATGCTTACATGAATAAAATAGAGAAAGAGGAG
This sequence comes from Phascolarctos cinereus, assembly GCF_003287225.1. NCBI lineage: Eukaryota > Metazoa > Chordata > Mammalia > Diprotodontia > Phascolarctidae > Phascolarctos > Phascolarctos cinereus. The sequence continues at coordinate 403,472 of NW_027555378.1, forward strand.
AACAGTGAATTAGCATGCCACAGAAGAGCCAGAAAATAAACAAATTAAAAATCCACAATTAAATACCAAATTAGAAATTCTGAAAATCAAAGGAGATTGATAAAATTGAGAGTAAAAAAAAAAACTATTGAATTAATAAATAAAGCTAAGAGCTGGTTTTATGAATGAAGCAATAAAATAGATAAACTTTTGGTTAATTTGATTTAAAAAAAAGAAAGAAGAATATCAAATTACCCGCATTCAAAATGAAAAGGACAAATTTACCCTTAGTGAACAGGAAATCAAAACAATAATAAGGAACTATTTTGCCCAATTGTATGCCAATAAATTTGACAATCTTAGTGAAATGGATGAATACTTACAAAAAAATAAATTGCCCAGATTGACAGAAGAGGAAATAAAATGCTTAAATAACCCGATTTCAGAAAAAAGAAATTGAATACGCCATCAATGAACTCCCTAAGAAAAAATCTCCAGAGTCAGATAGATTCAGAAGTGAATTCTACCAAACATTTAAAGAACAATTAATTCCAATAGTGCATAAACTATTTAGAAAAATGAGAGGAGTCCCACCAAATTCTTTCTATAATACAAATGTGGTGCTGATACCTAAACCAAGAAAAGCCAAAACAGAGAGAGAAAATTATAGACCAATTCCCCTAATTAATATAAGTGCAAAGTTTTAAATAAAATATTAGCAAAGACTGTAGAGCTGCTTTTCACAAGGATAACACAGTATGAGCAATTTGGATTCACACCAGGAATGTAGTTCTAGTTCAATATTAGGAAAGCAATCAGCATAAATGGCTACATCAATAAAAACTTAAACGAAAACATATGATTAACTCAATATGTAGAAAAAGCTTTTAACAAAATACAGCACCCATTCCTATTAAAAATGTAAGAGAGCATAGGAACAAATGGAGTTTTCCTTAAAATGATAAGTACCATCTGTCTAAAACCATCAAAAAGCATTATATATACAGGGAGCAAGCTAGAAGCATTTCCAATAAGATCAGGAGTGAAACAAGGATGTCCATTATCACCACTATTATTCGATACTGTACTAGAAAAGTTAGTTTTAGTAATAAGAGAAGAAAAAGAAATCAAAGGAATTAGAATAGGCAATGAAGAAACAAAGCTATCACTCTTTGCAGATGACGTACTGGTATACTTAGAGAATCCTAAAGAATCAACTGAAAAACTACTTGAAATAATTAACAACTTTAGCAGAATTACGGGATATAAAATAAATCCACATCAACCATTTCTATATATTACTAAAAAAGCCCAGTAGCAAGAGATAGAAAGAGAAATTCCATTTAACATAACTGTAGGAAACATAAAATATTTCTAAGTCTACTTGCCAAAATAAACCGAGGAACTATATGAACACAATTAGAAAACACTTTTCACACAAATAAAGTCAGATCTAAAAAAAAAAAAAAAAGGAAAATATCAGTTGCTGATGGGTAGGCTGAGCTAATATAATAAAAATGATACTTTTCCCTAAGGTAATTTACTTATTTAGTGCCATACCAAACCTCCAAAAAGTATTTTATAGAGCTAGAAAAAATAACAATCAAATTCATCCGGAGAAAACAAAGGTGCAGAATGTCAAGGGAAATAATAAAAAGAAATGCAAGGGAAGGTGGCCTAGCCATTATAGATCTAAAACTGTATTATAAAGGAGCAATTATCAAAACTTCTTGGTACTAGATAAGAAAAAAGAGTGATGGATCAGTGGAACAGTCTAGATACGCAAGACACATGATTAATAATTATTGTAATCTGTTTGATAAACTCAAACATTCCAGCTTCTAGGATAAGAACTCATTATTTAACAAAAACTATTGGAAAACTGGAAAATAGTATGACAGAAACTAGGCACAGAGCAACATCTTATACCCTATACCAAGATAAGGTCAAAATGAGTACATGATTTAGATATAAAGGGTGAGACCATAAGCAAATTAGGTGAGCAAGGAATAGTTTACCTGTCAGATCTATGGAGAAGGGAAGAACACGAGATAGACCAAACAAGAGATAGAAAACATTATAAAATGCAAAATTGATGATTTTGATTACATCAGAATAAAAAATTTTGTACAAAGCTAATACAAACAATATTAGAAGTGGAGCAGAAAGCTAGGAAACAGTTTTTACAGCCAGCATCTCTGATAAAGGCTTCATTTCTATAATATATAGAGAACTGAATCAAATTTATAAGAATACAAGTCATTCCCCAATTGATAAATGGTCCATGGATGTGAAGAGGAAGTTTTAGATGAAGAAATTAAGGCTTTCTATAGTTATATGGAAAAAATCTCTAAATCACTATTGATTAGAGAAATGCAAATTAAAACAACTCTGAGATGTAACTACCCTAAGGTACTAAAAAAGCCCAGCAGCAAGAGATAGAAAGGGGGAAGCCTTTGGGGGCACTTCCTCCTTCCTCTCCTCAGGTGGACATTTCCATCCTGTCTTCCTCCATGCCTGTCATCCTTGACTTGGTCTCAGAGCTGAGGAGAGAAGAGACAGTCTAGAAACTCTTCCCCTACCCTTCTCCAGATTATCTATTTTGTTTGGTGGCCTTTAATTATATGGTATATTTGTTTTTTGTTTTGGTTTAAACCAGAACCTGGTGAAAGGGGAGTTTCCATGTATCTTGTTGTGGAACAGATTGAGGGGACTATCCCTGAACCTGCAGATCTCTATGATATAAAGACTGAGAGAAAAGAGTCGTTTAATATGTGTTCTCATTTTGAGGGATTTGGATATTTTGTCATAGGGCTATTGATAGCTTGGATTTCTTCCTTTGAAAACTTCCTGTTCATATCCTTTGATCTATTGGGGAATGGCTCTTAATCTTAGAATTTGGAATCAATTCCTTTCATATCTTGCATATGCATCAGTCTTTAGAGAACTTAAGTGCAAAGATGTTTTTCCTTAACTGTTACCCTTCTCATTTTAACTGCATTCAATCTGTTTGTGCAAAAGCATTTCAACTTTATAGAAGCAGAATTATCCCTTTTATTTTCTGTGATCCCCCAATGGCTTGTTCTGTAATGATCTTTTCCCCCTATCTGTAGATGTGAAAAGTGATTTCCTCCTTGCTCCTCTAATTTGCTATTTATTCCCCCTTTACACTAATTATGTATTTATTTGTAGTTTAATTTGATAGGTGGTATGAGTGATTGATGTCCTATCAAATTTCTGGTAAACTGTTTTGCCTTATCCCATCTGTTTTTTTTAATCAAATAGTTTGTCCTCCCTGCCTCCCACCCCTTCATCTTCTTACTTTGCACTTATTAGACACTATTTTATTTGTTTACTTCTATACATTGCACACCTAATCTTTTGTATTAAGCAACCTTTCAATTTTTAACAAGTTCAAATTGTTTTCTGGACAGCTAGGTATTCTGTGGGGCCTGAAGTCAGGAAGACTCATCTCCTTGAGTCCAAATCTGGCCTCAGACACTTTGTGTGACTTTGAGCAAGTCACTTAACCCTGTTTCCCTCAGTTCTTCATCCACTAAATATGCTGCAGAAGGAAATGGCAAACCATTCCAATATTTTTGCTAAAAAACCCCAAATGGGGTCAGAAAAAGTCAGACAGGATTAAACAACAATGACAAATGTTTTCATGATCACTGATCTATAGTATAGTTAGGGATATGCTACTGATAATTACCTAATCCCTTTCATTCCTCATTCTCACTCCATCATTTCCTTGAGATATAGACCCCTTTTAAATAAAATTATTGATGTTTTCTGTTTCTTACATCACCAGGGTATCCCATGTATCCTTCCTCTCCCCATCCTCAAAGGTCATGCCTTGTAACAAATTGTATTATTTTGTTTTAGGGGTGAAAAGAAATGCAAGCACAACTGATCAATTCGTTCTGGAAAAGGTGTGCAATGTGTTACACTTATGGACCTCTCTCCTGAATGATGTAGGGTAATGGTGTCTTCTCATATTTCCTTTTCAATACCATTTGACCTTTAACATTTTGTTACTGGCATGTTTAATTTTTTTTGCCATTCTTTCTATATAATTGTTGTAGTTTGTAAATATATATCTATACATATCTATGTATACACACACACACATGCACACACACTGTTTTCTTGGGTCTTCTTAATTCACTTTGCATCAGTTCACATCTTTCCATACTTCTCTGTAATCATCATACACATCATTTCTTACAGCATGGTTGCAGTATCCCTAAAATTTATGTTCCATGCCTTCTTTAACCATTGATGAGCATCTGCTTTGTTTCCAATCAATAGCTGTTACAAAAAGTGTGATTATAAATATTTTGGAATATATGGGGTCTTTTTTCTTATTGGTGCCTTCCTTGGACTGTAATGGAGTCCTCGTTTTGAATGCTTTGGACATTTTTATTACTTTTTGCATAACTCCAAATTACCTTCCAAAATGGATGTGTCATTTCTCAGCTCCACCAAGAATGTATTGTGTGTGTATATCCTCACACCCTTGTTTAAGTATCAAAACAATATATGTGCCATAAAAAGAATCTGATAGGACTCTTTTTTTTACCTGTTGTTTCAAATAATTTATATAGTGTTGGAATGAATTTTTTAAAATGTTGTAGAATCACTTTCAAATCCATCTAGTCCTGGGGATTTTTTTTCCCTAGGGAACTCTTTTATGCTTTGTTCAATGTCTTTTTTTAAGATAAGGTTATTTAAGTATTCTAATTCCCCTTCTGTTAACATGGGCAGTTAATATTTTTGAAAGTATTCATCCATTTTATGTAGATTGTCAGTTTTGCTGGCAAATGATAGAGCAAAATAACTTCTAAACGTTGCTTAATTTATCTTCATTGGTTATGCATTCACCCTTTCATTTTTGAGATTGGTAGTTTGGTTTTCTTCTTTCTTTTTGTTAATCACGTTAACTAATGGCTTATCAAGTTTATATATTTTTCATAAAGCCAGCACCTACATTTACTTAGTTCATTTTTGAAAAACTTTCCAATTTCATCTTTGATTTAGTGATTTCCATTTTGATGTTTAATTGGAGATTTTTCATTTGTTCTTTTTCTACTTTTAAAAAGTTCATGCTCAAATCCTTGATCTGTTCTTTCTCTCTTTTTTATTGATGTAAGCATTTAGAGATAGAAATTTTCCCCTAAGTGCTTCTTTGGCTATGTCCCACAAAGTTTGGTATGTTGCCTCATTGTGGTAATTCTCTCTAATGAAATTATTGGTTGATTCTATGATTCGTTCTTGGATTCGCTCATTCTTCAGGATTAGGTAATTTCGTTTCTAATTAATTGTTAATCTATGCTTTCACATCTTGGTTATTTGTATTGCATTGTGCTCTGTAAAAGCTGCATTTAATTTTTGTGTTTTTCTCCATTTGGGTATGAGGTTTTTATGAGCTAATATATGTTCATTTTTTGTGAAGGTGCCATGTATAGCTGAGGAAAAGTTATATTCCTTATTATTTCCATTCAGTGTTCTCTAGAGTTCTATCATATCTAACATTTCTAAAATTCTTTTCTTTTCCTTAACTTTTGTTTTATTCATTTATGCATAGATTTTTCTAATTGTGAGTGAGGGAATTTGAGGTCACCCCTTACTACAGTTTTACTGTCTATTTCCTTCTGTAAGTCATTTAACTTTTCCTTTGAGAAGTTGGATGTTCTGCCATTTGGTTCATATTTGGCAAGTATTGATATTATGTTATTGTCTATGGTACATTTCAGCAAGACAGAATTTTCCTGCGTATCTCTTTGAATTAGGACTATTTCAGCTTTTGCTTTATCTCATATCATGATTCCTTCTCTTGCCTTTAATATTTTGGCTAAAGCCTAAGTGTGTGTGATGTGAGACTGGGAGAGTGGATTGTCTGGAGCTTTAGGCCTTTTCACTCTGCTGTTTTCAGAGCTAGTTCTGGGCGTTTGAAAGTTTTTATTCCAAAGTGATGTGATTTGGGGAGAGGTTTGGTCACTGCTTTCCTGGTCTGTGCTCTGGTCTTTACCCAGGAAGAACTGTTAATCCCTTGGGACTGCCATTAGTACTTCTCCACAGGGTCCCTGCTCCCTTTTGACTGGAAGTGACACTACCCTTCGGGACTCCTGTTTCCTTTGGATTGGAAGAGATACTGTTCCTCAGGGTCCCTGCTCCCTCTTGCAGAAAGTGCTCCTCTATGTTCTTGAACTGTGACCCAGAAGTCTGTATAGGCAATGGAATGTCCAAATAGCTTCCAATCTTGTGTCTAGTGCTAGCACAGGGGTCTCCATAATCTCTTTCTGGATAATTGCTAAGTCCCATTATTGTCTCTGTCTTGAGAGCTCTTAAAGCTACTGCTGCTTCTGACTACTAAAATTAATTATCTGAAATAGAAAACAATTCTGAGGTACAAAGTTTCCAAGTAAATAAATAATGATTTCATTGTAATGGTTGATAATTTCCCTTTCATTCAGGTCAATGAATCACTCAGTAATTAGTGAGAAAGGCATGATTTGTAGAGCTTATTTTTGTAACAGAAAAGTGGAATGAAGATTACATCAATCTAGGAAACTTGCTTGGAACATAATTCAGTTGGATAAAGCAGGTCATCAGACTGCTTTGTTTCTCCCAGGCTTTCTTAACCAAATTTGTACTGTTGGCAACATTTAGCTATCAAAGTGAGATTACCCCAGATGTCCTTGGCCCACAGCTGAAGTATTTTGCAACCAGAAAGTTTCCTTTCAAGGGGCCCTTAGTTTGAACTAAGACTGGGAAAGGGTAACTCGTGTTTTATAATTAGCAGTCATCCCCTATCCCCCATTCTGCACTTACCAGAAAGTAAAATTTAGCCTTAGAAGTTCACACTACTGAACTCATACTTAAGCTCTAGCTGAAGAAAAATAAAAGCGCTTATCAACTAAGATATGGGGATGCCAGGCATGCAGATAAATGGGCAGAGCAAGAAATGTACTCTGTCAGCACTGGAGGTCTCTGCACATCCAAAACCCTTTTCTTTCCTCCTTCCCACCTCTTCCACCGTTTAGATTCTTGACCTCATTTAAATTTTTTTATTGATCTCTTCTCTATCTTACATTGTGGTGTCCCATGTATCCCTCCCTCTCCCTCTCCTCCTCCCTGAGAGCCATGCCATGTGACATATGATATTTTTTTTATCTTAGGAAGGAAAAGCAGCCAATAAAACTATATAATAAACAGAAGAAAAGAGATTTGTGACAGGAGGCAATCTCCCTAAGAACATTCCAGTCACTACAGGCTTGCTGTCTGTGGAAGCACATCTAGCCTCAGAACAATCAGCAGACAAGATATTTGGTGCTGCTGGTACAATCTCTCAGAATAGTCCAGTTACTACAGGCTTGCTCTCTATGAAATACATCAAGGGAAAATGGATATTTAATGAAATAGAGGTTTCTGAAACATTCCTGATGACAAGACCAGAGCTGGAGAGAAGATGACTTTCAAATACAAGACTCAAAAGAATCATTAAAATTAAATATGAAAGAGAAATCATAAGCAACTCAGTAAGATTAAATTTTGTGCATTTTTATAAGGGAAGATGATACACATACCTTCTAAGAATTTTATCATTATTAGAGCAAGTAAAAGGATTCTGCATAGAAAAAAAATTTGAGAGTGAGCCAATTAGGTTTAGATGATATAAAATAAATGGATAGACAAGAAATATGAATGTCCTGGGAGAAGCCAGAATGGAAAGAAAGAATGGGAGAGATGATCTCACATAAAATAGGTGTGCAAGGAAGAGCTGGTACCCTGGAGTGGAAAATGGTAGGGGGAGAGTGGCCAATGCTTAAACCTCAGTCACATCTAAATTGGTTCAAAAAGGGAAAATATCTATATCTCTATTTATATGTGTATCTATATATATTTACTCAATAGGCCGTAGAAACCTATCTTACCCTAGAGGTAAGTAAGAGAATGGGCAAAAAGAAAGAAAAACTGGTGATGAAAGGGTGGACAGATAAAAGGTTACAGTGTTCATATGCATAACATAAATTAGAGGAGGGACAGAAAAAAAAAGAGAGAGAAGGAGAAACAGAAGAAAGTAAGAAGGAAGGAAAGGAATACTTCTTAATCCTAACTGTGTGATGGGATGAAGTCACTGATAAAATGGAAGCAGGCAGCAAAATGGCTTAGAAACTAGTATCCAACAATAAGGTCTTGTTCGTTTGTTTGTTTGTATTTTTTAACAAGAAACACACTTGAAACAAAGAGAGAACCACAGAGTTCAAATAGGGGGCTAGAGCAGAGACTGTTATACCTCAACTGAAGTAAAAAATGGAGGGTAGCATCATAATCTCAGACAAAGCAAAAGCAAAAATAACCCTATTAAAAGGAGTAAGTAGGGAAACTACCTCTTGTTAAAAGGAATGACAGACAATGAAGCAATATCAATAGTAAACATTTATTTGAGAAATGACATAGGATTCAAATTCTTTAAGGAAAAGTTAAATGAATTACAGGAAGTAATAGATAGTAAAACTATAATACTGTGGTATGTCAACTTTCCCTCTGAGAACTAGATAAATCTAACCACAAAACGAACAAGAAAGCAGTTAAAAAGAATAACAGAATTTTAGAAAATTTAGATATGAGAGACTTCTGGAGAAAGCTGAATGGGAATAGAAAAGAGCACAGACAGATGTTGCTTTATATAATTTCACATTATGCAAATTGAACTTTATGTAAGGAATTCTTTAAGAAATCTGCATTCCAAAAAAGCACCTATGTATACTTTCCCATACCATACTGGGATCTCTTTCTGTTCCTGCCCCTCAACTTGGCGATGACCCCTCCCCACTCCCTCCCCCGCTCAAAAGAAAAGCTAAAAAAATCTCCAAGTAAAAGCAGGACAGACCTGCAGAGACAGCTACCACCACTGCTGGATGGGAGCTTGGCTTTAGATCTCTAAAGGTGAGAGAAGAGACCTTGGTTTCAGTCTGCCCACTGACCCCAGTGTTTGGTCCCTGCATTTTGGTATTTTGTCCATCCACGTTGGGGTACTGTGTATCTGTTCCTGGTCTCCTTTGCATGTAGCCTGTCCTCTCCTGAATGTTTCAGTTTCCGGCCTCCATGTGTCTGCCTGCCAGTGTGTTCTTCTTGCAGTTCCAGCCAAGACCTCATGAGGCTTGCCCCACCAGCCATGTGTTCCTCCTCCTGTTTTTGCTTCTCTCTGCCAGCCCAATGTGTCCTGGACCATGAACTGGCCTCTCCTCCATGGAGGTGCAGTCCCTTCCTGCCTCCATCCTGCCTTTTTCCACATCCATGTGTAAATTCACATTACATAAAAGTCTGCAGTATGTCCACTTATGTTGTTGGGGTTTTTTTTAATATTTATTTAGTATTTTATTTTTCTCAATTACATAAAAAATTTTTAACATTCGTTTTTAAATTTTTGAGTTCCAATTTTTCTCCTTTCCTCCCTTTCCATTCTCCACCCCTTCCATTGTGTAGGCAGGCAATATTGTATTCATGCAAAACATATTTCTATCTGTCATGTTGTAAAAGAAAACATAGAATAAACCAAAAAAAAACCTCTCAGAAAAATACAGAAAGTTTAAAAAGTATGTTTTGATCTGTATTCAGACACTATAAGTTCTTTCTCTGGGACGGATAGCATTTTTCATTATAAAGCCTTCAAGTTGTGTTGGACATTTATGTTGCTGAGAATAGCTAAGTCATTCATACATGATCATCTTATAATATAGCTGTTATTGTGTACAGTGTTTTCCTCATTCAACTCATTTCACCTTCCATTAGGTCATGTAAGTCTCTCTAGGTTTTTCTGAGAGCATCCTGATCATCATTTCTTACAGCATAAGAGTTTTCCATTGAAATTATATATAACTAATTATTAAGTCATTCACCCAATTGATGGGTACTCTCAATTTCTAATTCTTTGCCACCAGAAAAGAACTGCTTTGATTATTTTTGTACATATAGGGCTTTTTCTTTTAAAAAAAATCTCTTTTGAGATACAGACCTAGTAGTGGTATTCTAGGTCAAAAGGTATGCCTGGTATTATAGCCTTTTGGGCCTAGTTCCAAATTACTCTACAGAATGGTTGAATCAGTTCACAACTCTTCCAACAGTGCATTAATGTCTCAATTTTCCCACATCCCTTCTGACATTTGTCTTTTTCCTTTTCTGTCCTATTAACCAATCTAATAGGTGTGAGGTAGCACCTCGAATTTTTTAATTTGCATTTTGCCAATCAATAGTGATTTAGAGAAATTTTCCATATGGCTATAGATAGGTTTGATTACTTCATCTGAAAATTTACTGTTCATACCTTTGATCATTTATCTATTGGAGAATAGCTTTTATTTTTCTAATTTGACTCAGTTCCCTATATGTTTGAGAAATGAAGCTTTTGTCAGAGAAAACTTGGCTTCAAGAATTTTTTCACCATTATGATTGCTAATTGTATTTCTCTTCATCCTATTTCAGCCCCGTTTATTCTATTCTCTTGCTGTCTCCTTTCACCCTGTTCCTTCTCAAAAGTATTTTGCTTCTGACTACCACCTCTGCTATCTGCTTTACCTCTATCTTTCCCCTCCCCGTATTTTATGCCCTTGTCCTCCTACTTTCCTGTAGGGTAAGATAGATTTTGATACCCAATTGAATAGAATATGCATTTCCTCTTTGAATCAGTTCCAATGAGAGTAAGGGTACAAGTGTTCCCTGCCACCTCCCCCATCTTCCTCTCCACTGTAAAAGCTCTTTGTTGCCTCTTTTATGTCAAATTTACCCCATTCTACCTCTCCCTTTCCCTTTCTCCCAGTGCATTCCTGTTTCCCACCCCTTAATTTTATTTTTTAGGAATCATCCCTTCATATCCATCTACATACCTCTGCCCTCTATCTATATATGCTCCTTCTAACTGGTGTAATAAGGAGAAATTTCTTATGAGTTACAAATATCATCTTCCAATGTCATTGTGATTGATATTTGGCCACTGCTTCCAGATGGCTGTGGATGAGAAAGCAACTCTGGTGAATTTGCACAGCCCTCCCTCACTGAAATCAAAGTCAATTGCAAGTCATATCACCATCTCCCTGATGCATAGTCCTCTTTGAGAAAGAAGGACAAATCATAACCTGGATACTCTCAGCTGCCTGAATGGGGACCCAGCTGGCCAGTTCCAATTGGGCAGTTCAGCTCCTCCCTTCCCCTTCCCCTCCCCACACCTCCACTCTCTTCCCCCCTCCTCTGCTCTCCAGTCCTCTCCTCTCCTCTTCTCTGCACTCCTCACCTCTTCTGTCCTACATAATTGACTTGGAGTTTCCTGCCTACATTTATTTCTCAAAGATCAAGCCTTAAACACAATTCACTCTGGATCTTATGGATTAGGTAACAATAGGTCCCTGTCCAAGTATCACTTAACAGTTATTTTTGAGCCCTTCCGGTTCAGAGGGAAAATATATATTAACAGTTTCACTTTTGACCAGCGACCCTGAGGTCTTCCCATCCAAGTTAATTGGGGGCCATCCCTTGACTCACTTCTTAAAGAGGCCTATTCACTGAATGAGCATTGCCTCACTCAAAGTGAGAACCCAGAAAGGCCTTAGCTTAAAAGGGCCAAGTTCTCCCACTGCATCCTGGACTGTCTCCAATACTCATGACTGCTATCTAGCTCCTGTATCTAGATGGCTCTGGAGGAGAAAGTGAGGCTGGTGACTTTGCACAGCCCCCCTCCCTCAAACCAAAGTCAATTGCAAGTCATGTTATCATGTCCCTGATGTCATGGTCCTCTTTGAGAATGAAGGATAAACCATACACAATCGTCTCCCAATTCAGGAAGGTAAATTAGTTAAACCTTATTAAGTCTCTTATGTTTTCCCATTCCTGTTTACCTTTTTATGCTTCTCTCCAGTCTTGTATTTGAAAGTGAGATTTTCTATTCAGCACTGGTCTGTTCATCAAGAATGCTTAAACATCCTGTTTCATGGAATGTCCAGTTTCTCCCCTAAAGGATTATACTCATTTTTCCAGGTAAGTGATTCTTGGTTGTGATCCTAGCTCCTTTGTCTTCCAAAATATATTTCAAGCCATCTGATATTTTAATGTAGAAGCTACTAAATCTTGTGTTATCCTGTGACTCCATGATACTTCAACTGTTTCTTTCTGGCTATGGCTACTTGCAATATTTTCTCATTGACCTGGGAGTTCTTGAAGTTGGGTATAATATTCCTGGTAGTTTTCATTTTGGGATCTCTTTCAGGAGGTGACATGTAGATTCTTTCAATTTTTATTTTACCTTCTAGTTCCGGAATATCAGGGCAGTTTTCCTTGATAAATTCTTGAAAGATATGTCTAGGTTCTTTTTTTTGATCATAGCTTTCAGGTAGTCCAATAATTTAAAATTATCTCTCCTGGATTTATTTTCCAGGTCAGTTGTTTTCTAGTCCAATAATTTTAAATTATCCCTCCTGGATCTATTTTCCAGGTCAGTTGTTTTCCAATGAGATATTTGGTGTTACATTCTATTTGTTTCATTCTTTTGTTTTCATTTTGTTCTTTCTTGATTTCTCATGAAGATATTAGCTTCCATGTGCTCAATTCTGATTTCTAAGGGATTATTTTTTCAATCACCTTTTGCACCTCTTTTCCCATTTGGCCAATTCTGCTTTTTAAAGAGTTTTTTTTCTTCAGTGGATTTTTTGTGCTTTTATTTCCATTTGGCTTTTTAGCGCATTTTTCTACTCACTGCATTTCTCTACCTCTTTTACCATTTGGCCCAGTCTGTGTTTAGATCTGTGATGATGTCATTTCACCAGAAAACTTCTGTTTCATGTGTGGTTTGTATTGGTACTTATCTCACTGAGTGGCCAATGTTCTGGGATAGCAAAGAAAAGAAAAAAATGGATGGAAATGGCGCTCAGCATCATCATCATCACCACCAGCACTATCATTATTGATTGTCACCATTGTCAGAAGCTTTTGGAATGCTGGCTTTGATCCATTCCAAAAGGAGCAATTCATCTCCATCAGAATGACGTAAGCTGGCTATGTAGAGATACTATTTTTATTGCCAGGCACAAACACCTGTGCAAAAATCAACCAACAAATTGCTTCCAAAATCAAAATGATACTCAAAAAAAATTATTTTCAAATGGCCCATTAATTCCATTGGTAATTGTGCCAAAGAAAGGCGAATTTAATGACACAGCACTTAGTGAAGGGTCCTACTCATTATAAATGCAAAATCCAATGCAGAGTGATGCAAGACCTTCTGCCAAATAGGTTAACTTTTTGTCTTTTGTAAGGAACCTTCTGCCAGCATCAATTCAATGAAATTGAGTATGAGAGATTTTAGAAAGCCTGAGAAAAAAGCCAAGAATAAGGTCTGAGAGCTCGACATGTAAGAGCCAGGACTGTGTGCATAGAGAAGGGGCATACATTTGTGTCTCTAAGCTTATCTCACTATTTGGCTTGGTGAAAGTACTACTGGTATGATTTCTCCTCATGGACTCATGACTGCCACTGAAAAACAGTATCACATTTGATATGTGGACCTGGAAGGCAAAGGAATGGCCATACCTGAAGATTTGTTAATTAGAAATGGAGTAGAAGAGATAAAATGGTCCCAACTAGAAAGGTGTACAAGGGGTTTAAAGTTTATCTAGATTTCAACACAGTCCCCTATAGAATCACTAAAATTTGTCTTTGAGCAGTTTTAAGTGGAGTTTGGACTCGAACTCTGATTTCACCATCCATTCCATCATTTGGCTACATTTCTTTAATTCAGGGCAAGAGCTGCCATACTTATCAGGATTTCTGCCAAAACTATTTATGCCATTGAAGGTCTACCTCTTTTTTTTTTTTTGAAAAGTCAACATGATAGTCTGAATTTGGGGGCTTAATTATAGTGGTCCTCAAGCCCAAGGCACAGGATTTTTACTATGTCATCCCTGTTGCAGGCACATTTCATTTTGGTTTGTAAATACTATCTCTTCAAATCTTAAAAGTGTTCTGCTAAATTGTGACAGCAGGAAGCTAGCATGCGTGGGCCAAAATATGTAGCAAGGCTGGATCAGTTTCCAGAATGTTCCAGGCAGTCAAATATTGGCTTTCTTGGCCTCTGAATCTCTGACTGTTCAAAAAAAAAATGCCCTGCAGTTCTCATTCCTGAAATGGTTTCTTTGCCAAATATTCTGACTCCTTCTTGTGGACCAATTTCACATACCAATTGTTAGACTTGAAGGAAGATTGTCACAAATCATTTCTGCTGGTGAAGACACTCCTTGAAGGTGTTTTTTTTTTGCTTTTTTTTTTTAAGATAATCATGACTGGTAATTAGAGAATATGCCTTTGGAAAGACAGCTATGGTTCTTTTTTCTTCACAGTCTTCTGAAATCTGGTAAGCTAGGTTCTCATGAATTGAGAAAGAAGGAAAAGAGATTCCAAGGGACTAGAATTGTTGGATGGCAGGATCAGTTTCCAGGTTGATACTGGAAATGACAAACTAAAGAAAGGTTTGTGTGCATTTGCTTTCTGGTCAAAATGATTTCTGCATTTCTCATTGTGAGGAATTTTTCTCTGGTAAAATTTTCAGACTCCATCTTAAAACCCAGTTGCAACTGCTATGCTTAAGTTTGAAAGTAAAGTCTCTGGAATGCCTTTTCAAATATGAAGTTACTTTTGGATGTAACAGTGCTGAATGGGTTTTGCAGCTAAGTAAAGGGGGAAGTCTACAGATGGCAAGATAAGTTTTTACATCAGTCTTCCGAAAATGTTCCTATTTGAAATAATCTTGCCTTAATGATTCATGGTTCTGACACAAACGATAATGATGACAAGGAAGATTACAATGATGAGGAGGAGGAGGAGGTTTAATATCATTTCTATGTAATTTTTCCTTCACTTTTCATCATAATTCCTTGAATACCCGATGACACAAGTACCACTATTCTGTCATAAAACTACTCTGATTCTGAAGGCTTTCACAGGGAGTGAGCAACGGTGCCACAGCTAGTAGATAGCTAAAGTAAGATATTAAGTCAAGATTGATGGTCCCCCTTGGACTTCTGGGGAATTTAACAACATTTGTCTGTGAGCATTTTAAAAAGGGTTTGGACTCTACCACTAATTTTAAGAGCCCCCATGCTTTTTAGGATTTCTTTGGTGGCAATTAAAGACAAAGGTACCAAAGGGGTATACATAGTGAATAAAATTTTTTGGTAACAAAACAAGAGAAGACATTGGTTTATTAATCTGGAGTCCTAAATGATTCCCTTTGGAAGTGATCATGCCTTAATAGTTCATGGATCTGACAGGAGTGACAATGAAAATAATGATGAATCTGATGATGTTTAATGCCATTTTCATTTAATTTTTCCTTCCCTTTTTATTCCATTTCGCTGGATACTACATGATGCAGGTATTACTATTCTGTCAGAGCACTACTCTCATTCTGAGAATGTTCAGTCTTCAAACCCAAGCATAGGCTGTGCTCTTAGTCACAGACGTAATAGTGTTTTGCTTTTAAAACTATTTCCCAATCTCAAAAGAGATATAATTGGGTCAACAGGAAAGGGGAATGGAAGGGCTAAAAGATGTAGCAAGGTTGGGTCAATTTCCAGGATATTCTAAGTGGTCAGGTATTCAATTTCTTTGTCTGTGGATCCCTGAATTTTCAAAAAGGTTCTGCATTTTTCATTCCTGAAATGGTTTCTGTGCCAAAGATTCAGACTCCCTCATGTGGACACATGGCAACAATAAGGATGGGAAAAATATTGCCACAAACCATTTCTCTGGGTGAAGATTTACTTCTCAAGGGTGGGTTTTGGAAAGGGAATCATGACTGGCAGCTAGAGAAGATGCTTCTGGATAGGCAGATGAAATTCTTCAAATGTACTCATGAAGGGTCTTTTCTGAAGGGTACATGCAGAAAGGAAGTATAGCTCCAATCATAGGAATAACAGTTATGGTGGTGATGAAGATGATGTGATCGTCAGTATCTTGTGATTTTTGGACTTCTTTTCACATTGCATTATCATAGCTAGTGAGTAAGGTAAGAGCCATTCCTCCCTATATTTTACAAAGAAGTTATTTGAAGCTTAGTTTGTCAAAGTGAGTGAACCAGGTTGCTTAAACTTAGAGCTGAAGTGAGATTTGAAGTCAAAACTTCCAGTATCCAAGTGTAGATGAGCTTGTAGCCACTTGCACACTTCCCAAGTTCAAACTCTTTAAGCTCTTCTACTCCATTTCCCTTGATCTATTCAGCTCTGGTGATACCATTGTCTCCAAGGTTCACACGGCAAGTGTGATGACACTTTTCAGTTCCATTGATGGGTCCATGGAGAGAAATGAGGCCAGTAGCACATTCCGCAGACAAACAAAGGGACCAGTTTAGCGGTATGAATGCATGTATAGCCCTTGTCTTCAAACATAGTCCTGTCATAGGCTGTCAGACCCTGACATGTGGAGTCCTCACTCCTTCTTTTTGGCTTTTTTTTTATGACTTGTTAAATCTTCTCATACGTTCATTTCCATTGAATTGCTGCTGGCTCAAGGTTACTTGCAAAAGACAAATATGGTAATAGAGCAGGTGTCAGTTACAGAATGATACTGATGGGTACTTAACGAATCATTTTGCATGGGCTTTAGCAGTTATAATTACTGTGAAGGTGCGCTATGGTTTATGTGGCAGAATGGTCTTTTCTCTGGAGCAATTGCACATGCAAATAGTAAGCTGACATTTGAAAACAATTTTCGATTTTCCATTTTGATTTTGTAAGGAACTTCTGTAGGTTGATTTTTGGAGTGGGGTACCTACAGAAACCATGTTCCAGTCAGGAAACCCTGCTTTGAATCAAACTTGTCCCGTTGTTGCTGTTATCCCTCATTGTCAGGGCTACAGCTCACTGTGTAGCCACTAGTAAATGTATTGAGATTTACTCACCCAAATTGAGTCTCTTCAGTATCAGAGGAAGTCTCGATACATGTGTCTAGTTTCTTTCCTTCAACACAACAATGAAACCTTTTTGATTGTCACCACTGTTAGCTCTTTGGTTTTATTTTGGTTTTCTTTTATTTTGTTTTTCAGAGTTAACTGTCGTTGTGATAACCTGTGTGAGCTCTTTGGTATTTTCAGAGTTGAGAGAGGTTGCACAACCTCTGTGACTCTGGCCATTTCTTTTCAGAGTTGACAACTGTTCACTAGATTTGACTAAAGTCTGTGTGTTTCACTGGGAGAGGCTAATCTGTGTGGATTGATTGAGGTGCTTAGTCACACCCTGGGAGGGAGAAATTCAAGATACAGAAGAGAGGAGAGAGCATTCAGCTAGACACCTGAGAAAGAACTCATGGAGGGAGAAAGAGGCGAGCTCTAGACCTAGGCTTGACCTTGATCTGGGCTAATCCACAGGGAACTTGGAAGGTCTGGAGGATTGGCACTTTTCCCCCAGCATCTGAGCTGGGGGAATGTCTGACCTAATTTTCTACATATTGAGCCAGGCAGAGCAGATATGGTGAGCAAAGCAGATTCAAAGCACTACAAAGGGCCCAACAGGAAAGCATTGAACATTATGTTGACTCCGTAATCCATTCTTCCCAGTCGTCCTAGTTAATCTATGTGTGTGTGTGTGTGTGTGGGAGGAAGTTGACATCAAATCTGTAGCATTTTGCATTACCTGCTGTTTGTTATGCACCCCTGCCTGTGACATAGTACCCCTACCTGCAAATTGTTACTGTTCTTGAAAACTTGGGGAAGAAATGAGATGCAATGGCCCAGCCTCTTTTGGTGAGGTAGATCTATTTGAATTGTCTTTAAAGTTCCCATTAAAAGCTGGCCTCCATCTTGAAGCTATCATTGATCTTCATTTGCTACCTTAACATACTTATAATAACCTTATATGCCTTGAGAGAACTTTGATTTCTTCTTCTGAAAACTACTTGTTCATATCCTTTGATCACGGGGGCAGTTAGGTGATGCAGTGGATAGAGAACTGGCCCTGGATTCAGGAGGACCTGAGTTCAAATCTGGCATCAGACACATAACACTTACTAGCTGTGTGACCCTGGGCAAGTCACTTAACCCCATTGCCTAACCAAAAACAAAAACAAACAAACATATCCTTTAATTACTTCTCAATTAGAGAATGACTCATATTCTTATAAATTTGACTCAGTTCTCTACATATGTGAGAAGTGTGGCCTTTATTAATGAAACTTGCCATAAATTCCCCCACCCACTAATTCTTTGCTTTCCTTGTAACCTTGGCTGCATTGGCTTTACATCCCAAAATATTCTTTATCTCTTGTTTAATCATAAATTATTCCCTTATCCATAGGGGAAAAAAAAACTTGTGAAGTCCAGGAGGGATGAAGAAGTAAAAGTTGCAAGGGCACTGAAGATATCAAAGTTGTAAGCCTCTGATGATTTTTACTGTTGGAAGAGAAATAAAAAACAGATGAGGAAAGTGGGGAGGGAAGCACATTCTCAGAAGAGCCCAGAAATCTGGCAGGTTTGTGAAGTCTTCTTCCTTGGCCCACCCTTTCAGCACAGTCTCTAAGGAGCAGGCAGAGGGAATGATGCCGTGGAACATATCATGGAAAAACACTGCTTGGTACAGTAACAAAAAACTCAGATGCACATAGCTATGCCCCAGGACATTCTGAGCTATACAAGAAGGCATAAAAACAATTTCCCGTGTCTAAAGGCACTTGTAGTGAAAAGCTAGTACCGAGGAAGGCAATAAGAGTGGAAACACTGGCACTTTAAGCTTCTCTCACAAGGACAAGACATGTTTATCATTCTATAAGTCTGAGAGTCCTGTCAGAACCTGCTGCCAAGATAATCTTAGGCTGAAGTACATGGGATGAGAGAAGTTGGAAGCAAAAGGCAAAGATCACCAGAGGAAGAAGCTAATAGCTATTTAACTAAACCATTACAACTAGAAAGAAACATGGTTTCTCAGGATGAGAGCTGTGAGGAATAGTAGCAGCTCTGCAACAGGGAATCCTGTTTCATGGGTGTGTCTGGCTTGAACCTGACCAAAAGAACAGGCATGAAGAGAACCCTTTGCTTATCAGTCAAATAATGAAAGGCCTAAAGATAACAATGTGAAAAATGTTCATCCCTTTGTTAGATGGAACTTCAAGGTTTCAGAAGATTTATGGATGGAAGGAGCCCCAGAGGTCATGTAGTTATGCTCCTTCATTTATCATGCTAGCTTGATGCCTATTCCAGTTTTTAATTTGGATTCTAATTTAGAGAGGCATACAGCTGGGCCTGGAGTCAGGAATACCCAAGTTCAAATCCAGCATTAGACATTAGCTGTGTGACCCTGGGCAAGTCATTTAAACTCAGTGTCCGCAATTGTAAAATGGGGATAATAACAATCCTCCCCTCCCAGGGTTAAGGATCAAATGAGATAATATTTGAAAAGTGCCTAGCACATAATAGGCACTTAATCAATGTTTCTTTCCTTCTTTCCAAGTTGATAATACAATCCTAGAAAATTCCTGCTTCAGTACACTCTGAAAGCCTAGTGTAGTTAAAATAAGATAAATCTGAGCATTCACTGGGTAATCGTGGTGGTCAGCGAGGTAGATATTCTTTGAGATTATCAGCACACAGGCAGGGACTTATTCCACTCCAAACAGAGGGTAAGCAATGATTAGGTAAACTGTGGGCTTTAATGGCATTCACTCAACCAACTTGGATTAAACTTGCCAAGCCAGCAAGCTGCCATTTTGGATATCATTCGTACTACCTTTTTCCAAACAATACTTCTCTGACTAGGAGTCAGACTTTTTAATGAGGTAAAGCTTTGTTACCTTGTAGCCTTTGCCTGATGAATTAGGCCCCAATCCTTGCTTCTTGAAGGGTATTTTGGATCTGCTGCTATATGACATCTCTGCTCCTGTTTCTTGGTTCTTCTTTAGTTGCTATAGGAATAAGAATCATCAGTGATAAGCACAACATCAAAAAAAAATGGAGGTGTGAAGGCAGAGCCCCAAAGCTAGTCTATAGCATACACAAAATGGAAGGCAAGGGATGGACATAGACTATATGCTCTCACCATCCCTCCAACTTAGCTCACAGCTTTTCTCTTTCTTTGTTTTTACTTACTCGTTCCTGCTTTTCTTTCTCTTTGTTCAAATGAAACATGTTCCACTGTTCCATCATATATTCTGTGAATTTCTGGCCATTCACCACAAAAGCCTCAGAATGTTCCTTTTCCCACATTTCAATCTGCGTTTTCAACTCCTCTTCCAGCTGAGGTCATTTAAAAAAAGGAAAGCTTACTATCAATAACTCGCTAACATCCTATTAATCTTGCTGTTCTCAAAGGGTGACTTCTTCCATTCAGGGGTCGATTGTGCATTTCAATATGTTTGTAACTCTAAGCAAAACATGAGAGCAAGATAGCATGTACATAATATTGATCATTAGGGGGGAAAAAGCCCCAGCTTATTTAGAAAACACATGATGGAGCAAAGAGAAATAAACTACAGGCACTTCTAATTTTTTGTTTTGTTTTGTTTTGATGGCACCTGATGCTATGGCATTCAGCAAAACCCAAGTCTCAATGGTTATCTTCATGAGAATCCTTATGCCTGAGGAAGCTCCATCCTGAGAACATCCTTTGTGACCCAATGGACAACTCTATTAAGGATAGCCTTCTTGAGAGAGCTATCATGTAGCATTCTATCTGTTCAGAGAAATTAATATATAAGGACTTGTTTCTTGGGCAGAAACCTTTTTATAAAATAATTAATTTGTTTATTTTTAGTTTTCATCATTCACTTCCATAAGAATAAAATTTTGAGTTTTAAATTTTCTCCCCCCCACCCTGCCTCCCTCCCCAAGATGGTGTGTAATCTGATATAGGGTCTACAGATACATTCCTATTAAGCATATTTTCGCATTAGTCATGTTGTATAGAAGAATTAGAACCAATAGGAACCACGAGAAAGAAGAAACAAAAAAAAAGAAAGAATGCAGATAATATGCTTCTATCTGCATTCACACTCCGTAATTCTTTCTGTGGAATTGCTTAGTATTTTCCATCTTCACTCTTTTGGAGATGTCTTAGATCCTTGCACTGCTAAGAAGAGGTAAGTTTATCAGTATTAGTCATCACATAATGTGGCTGTTACTGTGTACAACGTTTTCTCACTTCACTCAGCATCAGTTCATGTAAGTTTTTCCAGGTTTTTCTGAAGTCCACCTGCTCATCATTTCTTATGGAACACTAGTATTCCGTTACATTCGTATACCACAACTTGTTCAGCCATTCCCCAACAGATGAGCATCCTCTCAGTTTCCAATTACTGACCACCACAGAAAGAGCTGGTATAAATATTTTTGGTACATGTGGGTTCTTCTCCCATTTGTATGATCTCTTTGGGATACAGACAAAGAAGTGGTATTGCTGGGTCAAAGGTACACAGTTTTATAGTCCCTTGGGCATAGTTCCAAATTGCTCTCCAGAATGGTTGGATTAGTTTATAACTCCATCAACAATGTATTAGTGTTCTGGTTTTCCCATATCCTCTCCAGCATTTATAATTTTCCTGTTTTGCTATGTTATCCAATCTAATAGGTGTGATATGGTACCTCAGAGTTGTTTTGTTTTGCATTTATCTAATCAATAGTGATTTAGAACATTTCTTCCTCTGAAAACTGCCTGTTCACATCCGTTGACCATTTATCATTTGGGGAATGACTCATATTCTTATAAATTTGACTCAGTTCACTACATATTTTAGAAATGAGGCCTTTATCAGAGACACTGGCTGTAAAAACTGTTTTCCAGCTTTCTGCTTCCCTTCTAATTTTGGTTGCATTGGCTTTGTTTGTGCAAACCTTTTCAATTTAATGTAATGAAATTGTCCATTTTGCATTTCATAATGTTTTCTATCCCTTGTTTGGTCATAAATTCTTCCATTCTCCATAAATCTGACAGGTAAACTTCCTTGCTCTCCTAGTTTGCTTATAGTATCAGCCTTTATATCTAAATTGTGGACCCATTCCGACTTTATCCTGGTATAGGGTGTAAGATGTTGGTCTATGCCTAGTTTCTGCCATACTTTTTCCATTTTTCCCAGAAGTTTTTGTCAAATCATGAGTTCTTATCCAGAAGCTGGGGCTTTGGGTTTATCAATAGCAGATTGCTGCAGTCACTGTTGGGCAGAAAACTTGAAGGATAGATTTTAAAAGGCATTTTTTTGGTGTTTTCTTTTTTATCACCTTTATTCCTGAATGTATCTCTCTCATTCTTTCCTCCCCAGGAGTCATCCCTCACAAAAAGAACAAAATGGGAGGGTGGCAGGGAGGGTGCAAAGCAATTCAACAAAACTAACCAAGACATCAACGAACTGGAAAGTACCACATCTAAAAACCCACCTCTGCAAAGAAAAAAGGTATGTTAAGGGGCCTTTTCTTAACTCGTCTTCCAGGCCAAGTTTGGTCATTGTCATTAAGCAGTGTCCAACTAGAAAATTTTGTTCTTTCTATTGATGTTGTTGTAATCAGTGTGTGTTGTTTTCCTTATTCTGCTTTTATCAAAGATGGATTTTGAAATGAAGGACCTTGCTTGTAAAACATGAAGAGCACTCCAAAAAGCATTGTCTACCTTAGAGGGTGTTTTTTGGAGCTTGGCTCAGTGCTTTTCTTCTTTTAAGAGATTTCCACCATGGTTCATAAATCAGCTTGGATCTGAAGCTTTTCTCTGTGGAGACAATATATTCTATTTATTTTTTTAAAATTGATGTTATTCTGAACTTCAGAAATAAAACAAGCATTTCTGTAATATAGTAGAATAGAAAAAAGATGACTGCACATGAAACTGCAAATCTATAATGCACAACTTGCTATTCTTTCAAAATATATATTAAAGCTATCATGTAACTTTTTTTTTTTTCTTTCCTCCCCTCCCCCAGCCCTATGGCTACCATTAGAAACAAATATATATTTATATGTAAAATAATTCTATACATACTTCTATTTATCAATTCTTTTTCTGGATGCAGATAGCATCTTCCTTCATAGGTCATGTGTAGTTAATTGGGTATTTATAAGAGTCAAAATAACTTACTAGCTCCAAGCTGTTCTTAAAACAATATTGCTGTTAATGTATACAATGTTCTCTTGGTTCTGCTGATTTTGTGCTTCATTATTTCATGCAAGTCTTTCCATGTTTTTCTAAGATCATCAAGCTCATCATTTCTTATAACAGTAGTATTCCACCACAATCATAAACCACAACTTGTTCAGCCATCCCTTAATTGATAGGCATCCTCATAATTTCCAGTTCTTTGCCACCACAAAGAGTGCTGCTATAAATAGTTTAGAACATATAGGTTCTTTTCCTTTTTCTCTAATTATCTTTGGAAATAGACCTAGTAATGGTATTGCTGGGTCAAAGGGTATAAGCAGTTTAATAACTCTTTGGGCATAATTCCAGATTGGTCTCCAAAATGGGTAGATCAGTTCACAGTTACACCAATAATGAATTAGTGTCCCAATTTTTCCATATCTCCTCCAACATTTGGCACTTTGCTCTTCAATTATTTTGGCCAATCTGGTAGGTGTAAAATGATATCTCAAAGTTGTTTTAATTTTCATTTCTCAAATCAATAATGATTTAGAGCATTTTTTCATATGACTATGCATTGTTTTAATTTCTTTATTGGAAGGCTGCCTGTTCATATCCTTTGACCATTTATCAAGTGGGGAATAACTTGTTTTTTATACATTTGACAAAGTTCTTTATATGTTTGAGATATGAGAACTTTATTTGAGAAACTATAAATTTTTTTCCCCAATTTTTTCCTTTCCTTTTGATCTTGGCTATATTTGTTTTATTTGTACAAAACCTTTTTATTTTAATGTAACTGAAATTAACCATTTTACACCTCATACTGCTCTCTATCACTTGTTATTCAAATTGTTCACCTCTCCATAAGTCTGATTAGTAATATATTCCATGTTCTTCAAATTTTCTTGTGATATCTCCCTTTCTATCTAGATCATGTATCCATTTTGACCTTATCTTGGGAAACGGTGTAAGCAATGGCCTATGCCCAATTTCTGCCAGACTGCTTTCCAGCTTTTTCAACAATTTTTTTTTACTAAATAATGAATTCTTCTCTCAAAAACGTAAGTCTTTACACTTGTCAAACACAAGGTTATTACTAAAGTCATTTGCTGCTGTAAATGGAGACAATAAATTTTAATTAGAGCTACTATTTAAGCAATAAATCCAAACACAGAAAGAAGATTTAGTTCTTGGGAGTCCTTTAATTTCATAAAACCGTACACTTCAGGAGCCAGAAAGGTATTCGTTCCTTGCACTAACAACTAAGCTGCCAGAAAAGGAATCCAAAGTATTCCCAACCAGAACTGATCTTTAAGTAGGTTCATGAGAAGTTAGCAAGACATGGCTTGTGGTAATGAGGATACTTAGGAGGCAAAACCAGCTTTCAGAAATCTCATTGCACCAAGGAATGGGGTTTCAGCAATTGTGTTCAGGACAACTTATTATACTCTTCTTTTCTTGCCTTTTTCCCTCCCTCCCTCCCTCTAAAAAAGTACCTCAAATTCCAAGAAAAGCCTCCAGTTCTTTTCCCACTTCTGAATCTTCAAATACTCTTGTGCAGCTCATAATATTGTTTCAACTTCACAATTTCTTCATCATGGAGCTTTAGCAAGATCTCTGTGTAGTTCTCTGTGTGAGGGAGATAAAGAAGCCAAATTTTAAAATTCCTCTAAAGTCTTGCTAGTCTTTCCTGTTTCCAATATAGCAAAATGCCCCAAATTTTCAAGTATAATGAGTCACTTACACTCTTCTCTGATCACAGCCTCTGAATAATTATAGCCTCACTTGATCATTCCATCCCATCTTTCCAGAAAATTTCCCTTCTCTCATCCCTACTTTTCTCCAATCTTTCATTTCTCCCTGTCTACTATATGCTTCCCTGATGTCTACAAGCATGCTCATATCTCCTCCACCCTTAAACTCTCACTTGATACATCTATCTCTGCTGACTATTAACCGATAGACCTCTCCTCTCTTTTGTAGCTAACCTCCTTATGGAAGCTGTCTACAATCCGTGCCTTCACTTCCTTTCCTCTTACTCTCAGCTTTTTCCAGTCTGGCTTCTGACCTCATCATTCAATGCTCTCTAAAGTTATCTATGATCTCTTTATTTATTTGACTTTTAACATTTTCCCTATATGTAAAACCAAAATTTAACCTTTACTTTTTTATAATTTTGAGTTCCAAATTCTCTTCCACCCTCCCCTTCCTTTCCCCTTGCTAAGAAAGCAAGCAATTTGATAAATGTTATACATGTATAGTCATGCAAAACACATTGCCATATTAGTCACGCTGTGAAAGAAAGCACAGACAAAAAAAAAGAAAAAGAAAGAAAGTTTAAAGAAATAGTATGTTCCCAGCTGCATTGAGATTCCATCAGCTTTTTTCTCTGGAGGTGGATAGCATTTTTCATCATAGGTTTTTTAGAACTGTCTTGCATCACTGTATTGCTGAGAATAGCTAAGTCATTCATAGGTGATCACCATACAATATTGTTGTTACTATGTACAATGTTCTTCTGGTTCTGCCCACTTCACTTTGCATCAGTTCCTATAAGTCCAGGTTTTTCTGAA
This sequence comes from Phascolarctos cinereus, assembly GCF_003287225.1. Classification (NCBI taxonomy): domain Eukaryota; kingdom Metazoa; phylum Chordata; class Mammalia; order Diprotodontia; family Phascolarctidae; genus Phascolarctos; species Phascolarctos cinereus. The sequence goes on from NW_027555378.1 coordinate 429,120, forward strand.
AGCATCTTTCTCATCATTTCTTACAGCACGATAGTATTCCATTAAAATCATACGATTTCTTAATCGCCAAATCTAATAGCCATTTCTCAATCCTCATTCTTCTTGACCTCTCTGTAATCTTTGAAACTGTCAACCTACCCTCCTCTCCTAAATATTCTTTTCTCTCTAGGTTTTCATTACACTTCTCTCTCTTGGTTCTCTTTCTACCAGTTTGACTGATCTTCAGTTCTTCTTGTTGGATCTTCATCCAATTTGTCGCCACTACCAGTGGGTATCCCCTGAAGTCTCTATTCCGGGCAATCTTCTCCCTCTATACTTTTTTGATTGGTGATCTCATCAGTTGTCATAGATTGCATTATCATCTCTATGCCAATGATTCTCAAATCTACTTATCCAGTTTTAAAAGCCTCTCTCAACTTCCAGTCTCATATCTCCAACTGCCTTTTGGATATTTTGAACTAGATGTCCCACAGACATCTTAAACTCAGTTTGGCCAAAACTGAACTGATTATCTTTCTTCCTCATCTTCCCCAAACTCTCCCTTCTCCTAAACTCACTATCCTCCCAGTTTACAGTACCATGATTCCTCACTTACTCATCTCCCAATATCCCATACTTTGCCAAATCTTGTCAATTCTAATTTCACATCTTTCATGTATACGCTTTCTCTCCTCTAACACTGCCAATACCCAACTACAGGCCCTCATCTCATCATACCTAGAGTACTGCAATAGCCTTCTGGACTCCTTATCTCCAGTCTCTTCCCCACTCCAGTCAATCCTTCACTCATCTATCTAAGTGATCTTACTAAAGAGCAATTCTTTGTTATCTCCTCTTCAATGAAATTCAATAAAGCCACACCAAGGGTTCTCTTTACCTCCAGGATCAAACAGAATAGGCCCTGTCTGCCTTTGAAAACCCTTCATAACCTGGCCCTTACCCACCTTTCCAGTTTTATTAACCCTTATCCTCTTCCATGTAGTCTATGGTCCAGTGACACTGGTTTCCTTGTTGTTCCTCAAACAAGACTCTCCCTTTTAGGGGGTGAAGCCAAGATGGCAGAGTAAAAGCAGTGCCTTGCTTGAGCTCTCCCCCAAACCCCACCTAATAGCTGTAAAAAATGGGTCTAAACAAATTGTAGAGCAGCAGAACCCACAAAAAGACAAAGTGAAACAAATTTCCAGCCCAAGACAACCTAGATGTTGATAAGAAAGGTCTGTTGTGCCAGGGTGGTAGAGAAGCACAGTTCAGCGTGGGCCACACAGGCAAAGACCGGCCCTCAGTGAACCTGGAGCAGGCCTCAGGGGACTGAATCACAGGGCAGTGTTAGTGGTTTCCAGACTTCTCAACTCACAAATGACAAAGACAACTTGGAAGGTCAGTAGGAAAGGTCTGTGGGACCTCAATGAGAGAGGAGAGCAGTCTGGCCCCAGTCCTGGCACAGCCCCTTGGAGGCAGCTGCTTCTGGAACTGTTGACCCTCAGAGGGTGATGGGGGGGTTGAGTGGCTGATCAGAAGAGGATTTCAGGGATCTCTTTGCTGGTGCTGAGGCAAGATTCTTTTGCTTTGCCCATGCTTGGATCTGAGTGGCAGCTCTGGATGGTGGTCCTGGGGTGAAGAGGACCATTGGTGTGGTAGAGCTTTTGGCAGTGATGGAGAGAGAATCCTTTTCACAGTTCCAAGGCAGAAAAGAGTGCTTGTGGTCACTCATAGACTACAGCACAGGCCAAGAAAGGAGTAAACAGCTCACCTTTGATCATTTAGGAAGAACTGAAAATTTACAGATCCCTAGAAGTATTTCTGAAAACAGCTGCACAAAACCCCTGAAGCTTGGGACAACGCATTCTCCACATTGGAAGCATACCCTACCTTAACAAAGAGTTTAAAACTCAAGTAATTGGCTGAGAACATGAGCAGGCAGCAGGAAAAAAAGCTCAGTCCATAAAATCTGACTTTGGTGACAAAGATCAAAACATTCAGCCAGAAGAAGACAACAAAGTCAAAGCTCCTACATCCAAAGCCTCCAAGAAAAAATATGAATCAGTTCCAGGCCATGGAAGAGCTCAAAAAGGATTTTGAGAAGCAAGTAAGAGAAGTAGAGGAAAAACTGGGAAAAGAAATGAGAGTGATGAAGAAAATCATGAAAAATAAGTCAACAGCTTGCTAAAGGGGACCTAAAAAAATACTGAAGAAAATAACACTTAAAAATAGACTAACCCAAATGGCAAAAGAAGTCCAAAATGCCAATGAGGAGAAGAATGCCTTAAAAAGCAAAATTGGCCAAATGGAAAAGGAAGTCCAAAAGTTCACTGAAGAAAACAATTCCTTAAATAGTAGAATGGAAGAAATGGAAGCTAATGACTTTATGAGAAATCAAGACACTGTAGAACAAATCCAAAAGAACGAAAAAATTGAAACGATGAATGTGAAATATCTCATTGGAAAAACAACTGACCTGGAAAATAGATCCAGGAGACACAATATTAAAATTATTGGATTACCTGAAAGACATGATCAAAAAAAGAGCTTAGACATCATCTTTCAAGAAATCATCAAAGAAAACTGCCCTGATATTACAGAACCAGAGGGCAAAATAGAAATTGAAACAATCCACCGATCACCTCCTGAATGAGATCCCAAAAGGATTACAACCAAGAATCACCTACACAGCAAAACTGAGTATAATCCTTCAGGGGAAAAAAATGCATTCAGTGAAATAGAGGACTTTCAAGCATTCTTGATGAAAAAACCAGAGCTGAGTAGAAAATTTGATTTTCAAATACAAGACTCAAGAGAAACATGAATAAGTAAACAGGAAAGAGAAAGGACTTAGTAAAGCTGAACTGTTTACATTCTTACATGGAAAGATGATATTTGTAAGTCATGAGACCTTTCTCAGTATTAGGGTAATTGGAGGGAAAACATATGTGTGTGCTTGTGCATGTGTTTGTGTGTGTGTGTGTGTGTGTGTGTGTGTGTATAGATAGAGGACACAGAATGAATTGAAGATGAAGGGGTGATATCTAAAAAATAAAATTAAGGGTGAGAGAGATTATACTTGGAGAAAGAGAAAGAGAGAGGTAGAATGGGGTAAATTATCTCACATAAAACAGACAAGAAAAACCTTTTACAGTGGAGGGGAAGTGGAGGAAGGTGAGAGGAATGAGTGAATCTTAATCTCATCAGATTTGGCTTAAGGAGGGAATAACATACACACTCAATTGGGTATACAAATCTATTTTACCCTTCAGGAAAATAAGGGGTAAGGGGTAAGCAGAAGCAAATACTTTTGAGGAGGGACAGAGCATAAGGAGAGAATAAAATAAATGGGAGGTAGGATAGGATGAATGGAAATATAGTTTTTCACAACATGACTGCTATGGAAGTGTTTTGTATCACTACACATTTATAACCTCTATCAAGTTGCTTGCCTTCTCAAGGAGAGTGGGTGAGGAAGAAGGAAGGGGGAAAATTTGAATCCAAAGTTTTAAAAACAAATGTTAAAAAACTGTTTTTATGTGTAACTGGAAATAAGATACATAGGCAATGAGGTTTAGAAATCAACCCTGCCCTACAGGAAAATTGAAGGGGAAGGGGATAAGAGAATGGGGGAGATAGAAGGGAGGACAGATTAGGGGACGGGATATTCAGAATGCACACTGTCTTGGGGTGGGGGGGAGGGATGAGATGGGGAGAAAATTTGGAACTCAAAATCTTGTGGAAGTGAATGTTGGAAACTAAAAATAAATAAATATTTTTTTTTAAAAAAGGACCCTCCCTCTCTCCATGCATTTTTATTGACTCTTTCTCCCTCTTCATCTCTGCCTCTTGGTTTCCCTGGTTGCCTTCAAGTCTCAACTAAAATCCCACCTTCTACAACAAGCCTTTCCCCTTAATGCTAGTGCATTCCCTCAGATCACCTACAATTTGCATTGGATGTTGCTAGACATAATTGTTTGCATGTTGTTTCTTCCATTAGTTGTGAGCTCCTTGAGGGCAAAGACTGTTTGTTTGTCTTTCTTTGTAACCCCAGTGCTTAACACAGGGCACATGACAACCTTTCTCTAAACTAACTTTAATAAAACACAATAATCACCATATAACTCAAAAGCTTTTGATGGTTCTCCACACACAGAATAAAGTCCATATTCTTTTATTCATCCTTCTATGGCCAGGAAAATGTCATTTATATATTTATATTATATTATACATGAACATAATATATATTATCATATATTATCATATATTAATATATAATTATATAACATATAATATATAATTATATATACATGTATACACACTCACATATATACACATACATACACATATTCTCTCTATACATATATACATATACATGTATGTATATATGTATATATATGTGTGTGTATATATATATATATATATATATATATATATATACTTAATATGATTTATTTCCTTTGTAATCCTTTGTGTTTTATTTTATGCAGTTAAAAACACTATTTTGATTAAGGGTCCATAGACTTCACACTGCCAAAAGGGTCTATGACACAAAGGCTAAGAATGAATGTTCTAAGCCCTCTAAGGGCACAGCCTTACCTTTCCCACTCCTCCCCAAAATAGATAATGGTATGTTCATTCCAACCTCCATGGAGTTAAAAGATGGAGTCTGAAACCCTTACCAAGAGAAAAATTCCTCACAATGAGAAATGCAAAAATCATTTTGACCAGAAGGAAATGCACACAAAAAGCTTTGTTTAGTTTGTCATTGCCAGTATCAACTTGGAAACTGATCCTGCATTCCAACAATTCTAGTCCCTTGGAATCTTTTTTCCTTCTTTCTCAATTCGTGAGAACATAGCTCACCAGATTACAGAAGACTGTGAAAAAAAAAGAACCATAGCTGTTCACCCTCAATTAATGGAGAAAGTCCTATATATTGGGATTGAGGTGAAAACGTATCCATTCAGACCAGTAGCTACATCTATTTAGCTATCGAATAGGTCCTTGGTCAATCATACCCAAATGGTCTCATCAGGGTCACAGAACCACCCTGGCTTTCCCACCGTATGGCTTTTGATGACAAAGAAATGTAAAGAATTCAAGAAGTGGTAGTCAGTATCATAATGCTGCAAAACTGGTGACAGATACAGAGTATTCCTAGTGGGTTAGCACCCAGGATTTGGGATGAGTATGTTAAATTGCAATCTCATTTCAGTCTTTCTAAATTCTCACACTGTGATCATGTCACATTCACCAGAAAACTTATTTAATGTGTGGTCTAGGTTAGCACTTACTTCATTGAGTGCTAGCATTTTCAGATGGCAAATAAAAGAAAAATTGGACAGAAATGGCCCTCAGCATCATCATCACCACCAGCACTATCATTATTGATTACCACTGTTGTCAGGCATTGACTCATTCCAAAAGGAGTCAATTAAACTCCATCAATATGACATACGCTGACTATCTAGAGACACCACTCCTTTATTACCAAGCACAAACACCTCTCCAAAAATCAACCTAAAGATTGCTTCCAAAATCAAAATGACACGTTATCGCTTCCATTGGTAAACGTATTTGGTGACAACACATATTAAAGAGTACTACTAATTATAAATTCAAAATCCAATGGAAAATGATGGAGGACCTCCTTGTCAGTGTGATCTTTCAATTGATGCCAGCTCTGTTAACTTATTTGTCTTTTACAAAGACCTCCTGTGAGCATCAATTCAATAGAATTGAGTGTGACAGATTTTACAAGCACAGTATTGTAGCCCTTTGAGCATAGTTCCAAACTAATCTCTAGAATGGTTGAATCAGTTCACAACTCCACCAACAATACATTAGTGTTCCAAATTTCCCACATGTTCAACATTATCATTTTTCTTTTTTGTTATATTAGATAATCTGATAGGTGTAAGGTGGTACCTCAGAGCTGTTTTCACTTGCATTTCTCTAATCAATAGTGATTTAGAGTATTTTTTATATGACTAGAAATAGCTTTAAGTTTTTCATCTGAAAACTGCCTATTCATATCTTTTCACCATTTATCACTTGGAGAATTACTTGTATTCTTACAAATTTATGAACAAAGTCCTTTATTTATTTGAGAAATTAGTTATTATCAAAATCACTGGCAGTAAAAATTGTTTACCGCCTTTCTGCTTTCCTTCTAATCTTGGTTGCATTGATTTCATTTCTGCAAAAATTTTTAATGTAATATAATCCAAATCATCCATTTTGCCTTTCATAATGTTCCCTATCTCCTGTTTGATCATAAAGTCTCCCATTCTCCATAGATCTGACAGGTAAACTATTCCTTGTTCTCCATGTGCTTATGGTATCCAACTTTATGTCTAAATCATCACCCATTTTGACCTCATCTTCGTATATTGTGTAAGCTGTTGGTCTATGCCTGGTTTCTTCCGTACTATTTTCCAGTTTTCCCAGCAGTTTTTGTTAAATAGTAAGCTGTTAACCTGGAAGCTTGAGTATTTGGGTTTATCAAGAAGTACATGAGCATAGTCATTGACTACTGTGTCTTATGTACTTAACCAACTCCATTGATGCACCACTCTCTTTCTTAGCTTTTACCAAATAGTTTTGATGATTTCTGCTTTATAATATAGTTTCAGATCTGGTACAGGTAGGCCACTTTCCTTTGCATTTTTTTCATTAATTCTCTTGATATTCTTGACCCTTTGTTCTTCCAGTTGAATTTTGTTATTTTTTTTCTAGCACTATAAAATAATTTGTGGTAGTTTGATTGGTATGGCACTGAATAAGTAAATTAATTTAAGTGCAATTGTCATTTTTATTATATTAACCCATGAGCAACTGATATTTTTCCAGTTATCTAGATCAAAATATTTGTGTGAAAAGTGTTTTGTAATTGTGTTCATACAGTTCCTGAGTTTGTCTTGGCAGGTAGACTCCCAACTATTTTATATTGACTAAAGTTATGTTAAATGGAATTTTTCTTTCTATCTCTTGGTGCTGGACTTTCTTAGTAATATATAGAAATGCAAAGATTTCTTTATTTCTTTATTTATTTTGATTTAGCAACAATCACTTCCATATGCTTTTGAGTTTAAAATTTTTCGTCCCCTTCCTCCCCACTACCCTCCCCAAGATGGCACACAATCTGATAGCCTATACATTCCTATTAAACATATTTTCACATTAGTGATGTTGTAAGTAAGAATTACAACCAATAGGAGGAACCACCAGAAAGAGGAAACAAAACTCAACAGAAGAGAAAAAAATAGCAAACAGTATGTTTCAATCTGCATTCAAACTCCATAGTTCTTTCTTAGGATTTGGACAGCATTTTCCATCACAAGGCCTTTGGAGATGTCTTAGATCCTTGTATTGCTGGGAAGGGTTAAGTTTATCAATGTTAGTCATCACACAACGTGGCTGTTACTGTGTATAATGTTCTCTTGGTTCTGCTCATTTCACTCAGCATCAGACCGTACAAGTCCTTCCAGGTTTTTCTGAAATCAGCCTGTTCATCATTTCTTATAGCACAATAGTATTCCATTACATTCATATATGACAACTTGTTTAGCCATTCCGCAATTGATGGACATCCTCTCCATTTCCAATTCTTTATCACCACAAAAAAAGCTGCTATGGTTTTGTACGTGTGGGTCCTTTTTCCATTTGTATGACCTCTTTGGGATGTAGCCCTAGAAGTGCTATTGCTTGATCAAAGGGTATACACATTTTCATAGCCTTTGCACAGTTCCACATTGCTCTCCAAAATGGTTGGATCATTTCACAACTCCACCAACAACGCATTAGTGTTCCAATTTTCCCACATCTTCTCCAACATTTATCATTTTCTTGTTTTGTCATCTTGGCCAATCTGATAGGTGTGATGTGGTACCTCAGAGTTGTTTTGATTTGTATTTCTCTAATCAATAGTGATTTGGAGCATTTTTTCATATGACTATAGATGGCTTTAATTTCTTCATCTGAGAACTACCTGTTCATATCCTTTGACCATTTATCAATTGAGGAATGACTTGTATGCTTATAAATTTGACTTAATTCTCTATATATTTGAGAAATGAGGCCCTTATCAGAGACATTGGTTGTAAAAATTCTTTCCCAGTTTTCTACCTTCCTTCTAATCTTAGTTGCATTGACTTTGTGCAAAAACTTTTCAATTTAATATAATCAAAGTTATCCATTTTGTTTTTCATAATGTTCTCTATCTCCTGTTTGGTCATGAATTCTTCTGTTCTTCATAAATCTGATAGGTAAACTATTCCTTGGTCTCCTAGTTTTCTTATAGTATCAGCCTTTATATCTAAATCATGAACCCATTTTGACTTTATTTTGATATAAGGTGTGAGATTTTGATCAATGCCTAGTTTCTGCCATACTCTTTTCCAGTTTTCCCAGTAGTTTTTTTTTTTTTGGTTCAAAGAGTGGGTTCTTATCCTAGCAGCTGGGGTCTTTGGGTTTATCAAATAATAGATTACTATAGTCATTGACTACTGTGTCTTGCATACTTAACCTATTCCACTGATCCACCACCCTATTTCTTAACCAGTACCAAGCAGTTTTGATGATTGCTGCTTTATAATACAATTTAAGATTTGGAATGGCTAGGCCACCTTCCCCTGCGAAATGCAATGATTTCTGGGTGTTTATTTTATATTGTCCAACTTTTCCAAGTAGCTTTTAGTTGATTTTCTAGGATTCTCTAGAATCATTTGCAATGAGTGATAGATTTGTTTCCTCATTGCCTATTCTAATTCTTTCAATTTGTTTTTTCTTCTCTTACAGCTAAAGCTAACCTTTCTAGCACAATATTGAATAAGAGTGGTGATAATGGACACCCTTGTTTCGCCCCTGATATGGAATTTTTAAAAATTCCTTTGGTATTGAATTGCCCAAGCCATCCACTGAGGTAAGAGCCATTGTTCCACATATGTGATAAATGAGTTATCTGAGGCTATTTCTCTTCAAAGTGAAGGAGCTAGGATGCCAGAACTAGGAGATAACTGAAGTAAGATGTGAAGTCCAGATTTCTGATGCCCAAGCCAATATCTCCAAACCCCTGTGGCTAATGTGGTATCAAAGGGAGTTTAAAAAAAGCAAGACACTGACACAATTACTTACTAATCATCACCACCATCACTGTAATCCTTATGTTACAAACAATATTTACTTTTTTGTGAACACTTCAGCAAAGTTCTTTCAGGAGAGCATCTGAAGAATTTCACGTGTCTTTTCAAAGGCACATTTTCTAATTGCCAGTCATGATTCCCTTTAAAAAAAAACCCACTCTCAAGAAGTGTTTTCACCAACAGAAATGATTTGTGACAATTTTTTTTCTAGTCTGACAGTTGGCATGTGAAATTGATCCACAAGAAGGAGTCAGAATATTTGGCAAAGAAACCATTTCAGGAATGAGAAATGCGGGGTCTTTTTTGAATGTTCAGGGATTCAGAGGCCAAGAAAGCCAATATTTGACTGCCTGGAACATTCTGGAAACTGACCCAGCCTTGCTACATATTTTGGCCCATGCATGCTAGCTTCCTGCTGTCACAATTTAGCAGAACACTTTTAAGATTTGAAGAGATAGTATTTACAAATCAAAATGAAATATGCCTGCAACAGGGATGACATAGTAAAAATCCTGTGCCTTGGGCTTGAGGATCACTATAATTAAGCCCCCAAATTCAGACTATCATGTTGACTTCTCAAAACAAAACAAAACAAACAAAGAAAAAAAACCATGGGCCTTCTACGGCACCAATGGCTTTGGCAGAAATCCTGGAAAGTATGGCAGCTCTTGTCCTGAATTAAAGAAATGTAGCCAAATGATGGAATGGATGGTGAAATTAGGGTTAGAGTCCAAACTCCACGTAAAACTGCTCAAAGGCAAATGTTAGTGATTCTATCGAAGTCTAAATAAACTTTAAACCACTTGAACACATCTCTAGTTGGGACTATTTTACCTTTTCTACTCCATTTCTAATCAACTCTTCAGGTCTGGCCATTCCTTTGCCTTCCAGGTCCACACGTCAACTGTGATACTGTTTTTCAGTGGCAGTCATGAGTCCATGAGGAGAAATCATACCAGTAGTACTTTCACCAAGCCAAATAGTGAGATAAGCTTAGAGACACAAATGTATGCCCCTTCTCTATGCATACAATCCTGGCTCTTACATGTCGAGCTCTCAGACCTTATTCTTGGCTTTTTTCTCAGGCTTTCTAAAATCTCTCTTACTCAATTTCATTGAATTGATGGTGGCAGAAGGTTCCTTACAAAAGACAAAAAGTTAACCTATTTGGCATCAGTACAAGATCATACTGACAAGAAGGTCTTGCATCACTCTGCATTGGATTTTGCATTTATAATGAGTAGGACCTTCACTAAGTGCTGTGTCATTAAATTCGCCTTTCTTTGGCACAATTACCAATGGAATTAATGGGCCATTTGAAAATAATTTTTTTTGAGTATCATTTTGATTTTGGAAGCAATTTGTTGGTTGATTTTTGCACAGGTGTTTGTGCCTGGCAATAAAAATAGTATCTCTACATAGCCAGCTTACGTCATTCTGATGGAGATGAATTGCTCCTTTTGGAATGGATCAAAGCCAGCATTCCAAAAGCTTCTGACAATGGTGACAATCAATAATGATAGTGCTGGTGGTGATGATGATGATGCTGAGCGCCATTTCCATCCATTTTTTCTTTTCTTTGCTATCCCAGAACATTGGCCACTCAGTGAGATAAGTACCAATACAAACCACACATGAAACAGAAGTTTTTGGTGAAATGACATCATCACAGATCTAAACACAGACTGGGCCAAATGGTAAAAGAGGTAGAGAAATGCAGTGAGTAGAAAAATGCGCTAAAAAGCCAAATGGAAATAAAAGCACAAAAAATCCACTGAAGAAAAAAAAACTCTTTAAAAAGCAGAATTGGCCAAATGGGAAAAGAGGTGCAAAAGGTGATTGAAGAAAATAATCCCTTAGAAATCAGAATTGAGCACATGGAAGCTAATATCTTCATGAGAAATCAAGAAAGAACAAAATGAAAACAAAAGAATGAAACAAATAGAATGTAACACCAAATATCTCATTGGAAAACAACTGACCTGGAAAATAGATCCAGGAGGGATAATTTAAAATTATTGGACTAGAAAACAACTGACCTGGAAAATAAATCCAGGAGAGATAATTTTAAATTATTGGACTACCTGAAAGCTATGATCAAAAAAAAGAACCTAGACATTATCTTTCAAGAATTTATCAAGGAAAACTGCCCTGATATTCCGGAACTAGAAGGTAAAATAAAAATTGAAAGAATCTACATGTCACCTCCTGAAAGAGATCCCAAAATGAAAACTACCAGGAATATTATACCCAACTTCAAGAACTCCCAGGTCAATGAGAAAATATTGCAAGTAGCCATAGCCAGAAAGAAACAGTTGAAGTATCATGGAGTCACAGGATAACACAAGATTTAGTAGCTTCTACATTAAAATATCAGATGGCTTGAAATATATTTTGGAAGACAAAGGAGCTAGGATCACAACCAAGAATCACTTACCTGGAAAAAATGAGTATAATCCTTTAGGGGAGAAACTGGACATTCCATGAAACAGGATGTTTAAGCATTCTTGATGAACAGACCAGTGCTGAATAGAAAATCTCACTTTCAAATACAAGACTGGAGAGAAGCATAAAAAGGTAAACAGGAATGGGAAAACATAAGAGACTTAATAAGGTTTAACTAATTTACCTTCCTGAATTGGGAGACGATTGTGTATGGTTTATCCTTCATTCTCAAAGAGGACCATGACATCAGGGACATGATAACATGACTTGCAATTGACTTTGGTTTGAGGGAGGGAGGGCTGTGCAAAGTCACCAGCCTCACTTTCTCCTCCAGAGCCATCTAGATACAGGAGCTAGATAGCAGTCATGAGTATTGGAGACAGTCCAGGATGCAGTGGGAGAACTTGGCCCTTTTAAGCTAAGGCCTTTCTGGGTTCTCACTTTGAGTGAGGCAATGCTCATTCAGTGAATAGGCCTCTTTAAGAAGTGAGTCAAGGGATGGCCCCCAATTAACTTGGATGGGAAGACCTCAGGGTCGCTGGTCAAAAGTGAAACTGTTAATATATATTTTCCCTCTGAACCGGAAGGGCTCAAAAATAACTGTTAAGTGATACTTGGACAGGGACCTATTGTTACCTAATCCATAAGATCCAGAGTGAATTGTGTTTAAGGCTTGATCTTTGAGAAATAAATGTAGGCAGGAAACTCCAAGTCAATTATGTAGGACAGAAGAGGTGAGGAGTGCAGAGAAGAGGAGAGGAGAGGACTGGAGAGCAGAGGAGGGGGGAGAGAAGAGTGGAGGTGTGGGGAGGGGAAGGGGAAGGGAGGAGCTGAACTGCCCAATTGGAACTGGCCAGCTGGGTCCCCATTCAGGCAGCTGAGAGTATTGCCAGGTTATGATTTGTCCTTCATTCTCAAAGAGGACTATGCCATCAGGGAGATGGTGATATGACTTGCAATTGACTTTGATTTCAGTGAGGGAGGGCTGTGCAAATTCACCAGAGTTGCTTTCTCATCCACAGCTATCTGGAAGCAGTGGTCAAATATCAATCACAATGACATTGGAAGATGATATTTGTAACTCATAAGAAATTTCTCCTTATTACACCAGTTAGAAGGAGCATATATAGATAGAGGGCAGAGGTATGTAAGATGGATATGAAGGGATGATTCCTAAAAAATAAAATTAAGGGGTGGGAAACAGGAATGCACTGGGAGAAAGGGAAAGGGAGAGGTAGAATGGGGTAAATTTGACATAAAAGAGGCAACAAAGAGCTTTTACAGTGGAGAGGAAGATGGGGGAGGTGGCAGGGAACACTTGTACCTTACTCTCATTGGAACTGATTCAAAGAGGAAATGCCATATTCTATTCAATTGGGTATCAAAATCTATCTTACCCTACAGGAAAGTAGGAGGACAGGGGCATAAAATACGAGGGAGGGGAAAGATAGAGGTAAAGCAGAATAGCAGAGGTGGTAGTCAGAAGCAAAATACTTTTGAGAAGGAACAGGGTGAAAGGAGACAGCAAGAGAATAGAATAAACGGGGGCTGAAATAGGATGAAGAGAAATACAATTAGCAATCATAATGGTGAAAAAATTCTTGAAGCCAAGTTTCTCTGACAAAAGCTTCATTTCTCAAACATATAGGGAACTGAGTCAAATTTAGAAAAATAAAAGCTATTCTCCAATAGATAAATGATCAAAGGTATGAACAGTAAATTTTCAGATGAAGTAATCAAACCTATCTATAGCCATATGGAAAATTTCTCTAAATCACTATTGATTGGCAAAATGCAAATTAAAAAATTCCGAGGTGCTACCTCACACCTATTAGATTGGTTAATAGGACAGAAAAGGAAAAAGACAAATGTCAGAAGGGATGTGGGAAAATTGAGACATTAATGCACTGTTGGAAGAGTTGTGAACTGATTCAACCATTCTGTAGAGTAATTTGGGACTAGGCCCAAAAGGCTATAATACCAGGCATACCTTTTGACCTAGGAATACCAGTACTAGGTCTGTATCTCAAAAGAGATTTTTTTAAAAAGAAAAAGCCCTATATGTACAAAAATAATCAAAGCAGTTCTTTTCTGGTGGCAAAGAATTAGAAATTGAGAGTACACCCATCAATTGGGTGAATGACCTAATAATTAGTTATATATAATTTCAATGGAAAACTCTTATGCTGTAAGAAATGATGATCAGGATGCTCTCAGAAAAACCTAGAGAGACTTACATGACCTAATGGAAGGTGAAATGAGTTGAATGAGGAAAACACTGTACACAATAACAGCTATATTATAAGATGATCATGTATGAATGACTTAGCTATTCTCAGCAACATAAATGTCCAACACAACTCTTAAGGCTTTATAATGAAAAATGCTATCCGTCCCTAGAGAAAGAACTTATAGTGTCTGAATACAGATCAAAACATACTTTTTAAACTTTCTGTATTTTTCCTGAGAGGTTTTTTTTTTTGGTTTATTCTATGTTTTCTTTTACAACATGACAGAAATAGAAATATGTTTTGCATGAATACACAATTGCCTGCCTACACAATGGAAGGGGTGGAGAATGGAAAGGGAGGAAAGGAGAAAAATTGGAACTCAAAAATTTAAAAACGAATGTTAAAAATTGTTTTTATATGTAATTGAGGAAAAATAAAATACTAAATAAATATTAAAAAAAACCCCAACAACATAAGTGGAACATACTGCAGACTTTTATGTAATGTGAATTTACACATGGACGTGGAAAAAGGCAGGATTGTGGCAGGAAGGGACTGCACCTCCATGGAGGAGAGGCCAGTTCATGGTCCAGGACACATTGTGGCTGGTCAGAGAGAAGCAAAAACAGGAGGAGGAACACATGGCTGGTGGGGCAAGCCTCATGAGGTCTTGGCTGGAACTGCAAAGAAGAACACACTGGCAGGCAGACACATGGAGGCCGGAAACTGAAACATTCAGGAGAGGACAGGCTACATGCAAAGGAGACCAGGAACAGATACACAGTACCCCAACGTGGATGGACAAAATACCAAAATGCAGGGACCAAACACTGGGGTCAGTGGGCAGACTGAAACCAAGGTCTCTTCTCTCACCTTTAGAGATCTAAAGCCAAGCTTCCATCCAGCAGTGGTGGTAGCTGTCTCTGCAGGTCTGTCCTGCTTTTACTTGGAGGATTTTTTTTAGCTTTTCTTTTGAGCGGGGGGAGGGATGACAGTGGGAGGGGGTCATCGCCAAGTTGAGGGGCAGGAACAGAAAGAGATCCCAGTATGGTATGGGAAAGTATACATAGGTGCTTTTTTGGAATGCAGATTTCATAAAGAATTCCTTACATAAAGTTCAATTTGCATAATGTGAAATTATATAAAGCAACATCTGTCTGTGCTCCTTTCTATTCCCATTCAGCTTTCTCCAGAAGTCTCTCATATCTAAATTTTCTAAAATTCTGTTATTCTTTTTAACTGCTTTCTTGTTCGTTTTGTGGTTAGATTTATCTAGTTCTCAGAGGGGAAAGTTGACATACCACAGTGTTATAGTTTTACTATCTATTACTTACTGTAATTCATTTAACTTTTCCTTAAAGAATTTGAATCCTATGTCATTTCTCAAATAAGTGTTTACTATTGATATTGCTTCATTGTCTGTCATTCCTTTTAACAAGAGGTAGTGTCTCTACTTACTCCTTTTAATAGGGTTATTTTTGCTTTTGCTTTGTCTGAGATTATGATGGCTACTCCTCCATTTTTTTACTTCAGCTGAGGTATAACAGTCTCTGCTCTAGCCCCATATTTTAACTCTGTGGTTCTCTCTTTGTTTCAAGTGTGTTTCTTGTTAAAAATACAAACAAACAAACAAACAAGACCTTATTGTTGGATACTAGTTTCTAAGCCATTTTGCTGCCTGCTTCCATTTTATCAGTGACTTCATCCCATCCACACAGTTAGGATTAAGAAGTATTCCTTTCCTTCCTTCTTACTTTCTTCCGTTTCTCCTTCTCTCTCTTTTTTTTCCTGTCCCTCCTCTAATTTATGTTATGCATATGAACACTGTAACCTTTTATCTGTTCACCCTTTCATCACCAGTTTTTCTTTTTATTTGCCCATTCTCTTACTTACCTCTAGGGTAAGATAGGTTTCTACGGCCTATTGAGTAAATATATATAGATACACATATAAATAGAGATATAGATATTTTCCCTTTTTGAACCAATTTAGATGTGACTGAGGTTTAAGCATTGGCCACTCTCCCCCTACCATTTTCCGCTCCAGGGTACCAGCTCTTCCTTGCACACCTATTTTATGTGAGATCATCTCTCCCATTCTTTCTTTCCGTTCTGGCTTCTCCCAGGACATTCATATTTCTTGTCTATCCATTTATTTTATATCATCTAAACCTAATTGGCTCACTCTCAAATTTTTTTTCTATGCAGAATCCTTTTACTTGCTCTAATAATGATAAAATTCTTAGAAGGTATGTGTATCATCTTCCCTTATAAAAATGCACAAAATTTAATCTTGAGTTGCTTATGATTTCTCCTTCATATTTAATTTTAATGATTCTTTTGAGTCTTGTATTTGAAAGTCATCTTCTCTTCAGCTCTGGTCTTGTCATCAGGAATGTTTCAGAAACCTCTATTTCATTAAATATCCATTTTCCCCTTGATGTATTTCATACAGAGCAAGCCTGTAGTAACTGGACTATTCTGAGAGATTGTACCAGCAGCCCCAAATATCTTGTCTGCTGATTGTTCTGAGGCTAGATGTGCTTCCACAGACAACAAGCCTGTAGTGACTGGAATGTTCTTAGGGAGATTGCCTCCCATCACAAATCTCTTTTCTTCTGTTTATTATATAGTTTTGTTGGCTGCTTTTTCTTCCTAAGATAAAAAAATATCATTTGTCACATGGCATGGCTCTCATGGAGGAGGAGAGGGAGAGGGAGGGATACATGGGACACCACAATGTAAGATAGAGAAGAGATCAATAAAAAAATTTAAATGAGGTCAAGAATCTAAACGGTGGAAGAGGTGGGAAGGAGGAAAGAAAAGGGTTTTGGATGTGCAGAGACCTCCAGTGCTAACAGAGGACATTTCTTGCTCTGCCCATTTATCTGCATGCCTGGCATCCCCATATCTTAGTTGATAAGCGCTCTTATTTTTCTTCAGCTAGAGCTTAAGTATGAGTTCAGTAGTGTGAACTTGTAAGGCTAAATTTCACTTTTTGGTAAGTGCAGGATGGGGCATAGGGGATGACTGCTAATTATAAAACACGAGTTACCCTTTCCCAGTCTTAGTTCAAACTAAAGGCCCCTTGAAAGAAAACTTTCTGGTTGCAAAATACTTCAGCTGTGGGCCAAGGACATCTGGGGTAATCTCACTTTGATAGCTAAATGTTGCCAACAGTACAAATTTGGGTTAAGAAAGTCTGGGAGAAACAAAGCAGTCTGATGACCTGCTTTATCCAACTGAATTATGTTCCAAGCAAGTTTCCTAAGATTGATGTAATCTTCATTCCACTTTTCTGTTACAAAAATAAGCTCTACAAATCATGCCTTTCTCACTAATTACTGAGTGATTCATTGACCTGAATGAAAGGGAAATTATCAACCATTACAATGAAATCATTATTTATTTACTTGGAAACTTTGTACCTCAGAATTGTTTTCTATTTCAGATAATTAATTTTAGTAGTCAGAAGCAGCAGTAGCTTTAAGAGCTCTCAAGACAGAGACAATAATGGGACTTAGCAATTATCCAGAAAGAGATTATGGAGACCCCTGTGCTAGCACTAGACACAAGATTGGAAGCTATTTGGACATTCCATTGCCTATACAGACTTCTGGGTCACAGTTCAAGAACATAGAGGAGCACTTTCTGCAAGAGGGAGCAGGGACCCTGAGGAACAGTATCTCTTCCAATCCAAAGGAAACAGGAGTCCCGAAGGGTAGTGTCACTTCCAGTCAAAAGGGAGCAGGGACCCTGTGGAGAGTACTATGGCAGTCCCAAGGGATTAACAGTTCTTCCTGGGTAAAGACCAGAGCACAGACCAGGAAAGCAGTGACCAAACCTCTCCCCAAATCACATCACTTTGGAATAAAAACTTTCAAACGCCCAGAACTAGCTCTGAAAACAGCAGAGTGAAAAGGCCTAAAGCTCCAGACAATCCACTCTCCCAGTCTCACATCACACACACTTAGGCTTTAGCCAAAATATTAAAGGCAAGAGAAGGAATCATGATATGAGATAAAGCAAAAGCTGAAATAGTCCTAATTCAAAGAGATACGCAGGAAAATTCTGTCTTGCTGAAATGTACCATAGACAATAACATAATATCAATACTTGCCAAATATGAACCAAATGGCAGAACATCCAACTTCTCAAAGGAAAAGTTAAATGACTTACAGAAGGAAATAGACAGTAAAACTGTAGTAAGGGGTGACCTCAAATTCCCTCACTCAGAATTAGAAAAATCTATGCATAAATGAATAAAACAAAAGTTAAGGAAAAGAAAAGAATTTTAGAAATGTTAGATATGATAGAACTCTAGAGAAAACTGAAAGGAAATAATAAGGAATATAACTTTTCCTCAGCTATACATGGCACCTTCACAAAAAATGAACATATATTAGCTCATAAAAACCTCATACCCAAATGGAGAAAAACACAAAAATTAAATGCAGCTTTTACAGAGCACAATGCAATACAAATAACCAAGATGTGAAAGCATAGATTAACAATTAATTAGAAACGAAATTACCTAATCCTGAAGAATGAGCGAATCCAAGAACGAATCATAGAATCAACCAATAATTTCATTAGAGAGAATTACCACAATGAGGCAACATACCAAACTTTGTGGGACATAGCCAAAGAAGCACTTAGGGGAAAATTTCTATCTCTAAATGCTTACATCAATAAAAAAGAGAGAAAGAACAGATCAAGGATTTGAGCATGAACTTTTTAAAAGTAGAAAAAGAACAAATGAAAAATCTCCAATTAAACATCAAAATGGAAATCACTAAATCAAAGATGAGATTAAGAAAGTTTTTCAAAAATGAACTAAGTAAATGTAGGTGCTGGCTTTATGAAAATATTAATAAACTTGATAAGCCATTAGTTAACGTGATTAACAAAAAGAAAGAAGAAAACCAAACTACCACCAATCTCAAAAATGAAAGGGTGAATGCATAACCAATGAAGATTAAATTAAAGCAACGCTTAGAAGTTATTTTGCCCTATCATTTGCCAGCAAAACTGACAATCTACATAAAATGGATGAATACTTTCAAAAATATTAACTGCCCATGTTAACAGAAGGGGAAATAGAATACTTAATTAACCTTATCTTAAAAAAAAAGACATTGAACAAAGCATAAAAGAGTTCCCTAGGGAAAAAAAAATCCCCAGGACTAGATGGATTTGAAAGTGATTCTACCAAACATTTTAAAAAATTCATCCCAACACTATATGAAGTATTTGAAACAACAGGTAAAAAAAAGAGTCCTATCAGATTCTTTTTATGGCACATATATTGTTTTGATACTTAAACAAGGGTGTGAGGATATACACACACTAATACATTCTTGGTGGAGCTGAGAAATGACACATCCATTTTGGAAGGTAATTTGGAGTTATGCAAAGAAAGTAATAAAAATGTCCAAAACATTCAAAACGAGGACTCCATTACAGTCCAAGGAAGGCATCAATAAGAAAAAAGACCCCATATATTCCAAAATATTTATAATCACACTTTTTGTAACAGCAATTGATTGGAAACAAAGCAGATGCTCATCAATGGTTAAAGAAGGCATGGAACATAAATTTTAGGCGATACTGCAACCATGCTGTAAGAAATGATGTGTATGATGATTACAGAGAAGTATGGAAAGATGTTTGTGAACTGATGCAAAGTGAATTAAGAAGACCCAAGAAAACAGTGTGTGTGCATGTGTGTGTGTGTATACATAGATATGTATAGATATATATTTACAGTAACTACAACAATTAATATAGAAAGAATGGCAGAAAAAAAAATTAAACATGCCAGTAACAAAAATGTTAAAGGTCAAATGGTATTGAAAAGGAAATATGAGAAGACACCATTACCCTACATCATTCAGGAGAGAGGTCCATAAGTGTAACACATTGCACACCTTTTGCAGAACGAATTGATCAGTTGTTCTTGCATTTCTTTTCCCCCCTAAAACAACAAAAAAAATACAATTTGTTACAAGGCATGACCTTTGAGGATGGGGAGAGGAAGGGATACATGGGATACCCTGGTGATGTAAGAAACAGAAAACATCAATAATTTTATTTAAAAGGGGTCCTATATCTCAAGGGAAATGATGGAGTGAAGAATGAGGAATGAAAGGGGATTAGGTAATTATCAGTAGCATATCCCTAACTATACTATAGATCAGTGATCATGAAAACATTTGTCATTGTTGTTTAATCCTGTCTGACTTTTTCTGACCCCATTTGGGGTTTTCATAGCAAAAATATTGGAATGGTTTGCCATTTCCTTCTGCAGCGTATTTAGTGGATGAAGAACTGAGGGAAACAGGGTTAAATGACTTGCTCAAAGTCACACAAAGGGTCTGAGGCCAGATTTGGACTCAAGGAGATGAGTCTTCCTGACTTCAGGCCCCACAGAATACCTAGCTGTCCAGAAAACAATTTGAACTTGTTAAAAATTGAAAGGTTGCTTAATACAAAAGATTAGGTGTGCAATGTATAGAAGTAAACAAATAAAATAGTGTCTAATAAGTTCAAAGTAAGAAGATGAAGGGGTGGGAGGCAGGGAGGACAAACTATTTGATTAAAAAAAACAGATGGGATAAGGCAAAACAGTTTACCAGAAATTTGATAGGACATCAATAACTCATACCACCTATCAAATTAAACTACAAATAAATACATGAATTAGTTGTAAAGGGGGAATAAATAGCAAATTAGAGGAGCAAGGAGGAAATCACTTTTCACATCTACAGATAGGGGGAAAAGATCATTACAGAACAAGCCATTGGGGGATCACAGAAAATAAAAGGGATAATTCTGCTTCTATAAAGTTGAAATGCTTTTGCACAAACAGATTGAATGCAGTTAAAATGAGAAGGGTAACAGTTAAGTGAGGAAAAACATCTTTGCACTTAAGTTCTCTAAAGACTGATGCATATGCAAGATATGAAAGGAATTGATTCCAAATTCTAAGATTAAGAGCCATTCCCCAATAGATCAAAGGATATGAACAGGAAGTTTTCAAAGGAAGAAATCCAAGCTATCAATAGCCCTATGACAAAATACTCCAAATCCCTCAAAATGAGAGAACCACATATTAAAACGACTCTTTTCTCTCAGTCTTTATATCATAGAGATCTGCAGGTTCAGGGATAGTCCCCTCAATCTGTTCCACAACAAGGTACATGGAAACTCCCCTTTCACCAGGTTCTGGTTTAAACCAAAACGAAAACCAAATATACCATATAATTAAAGGCCACCAAACAAAATAGGTGATCTGGAGAAGGGTAGGGGAAGAGTTTCTAGACTGTCTCTTCTCTCCTCAGCTCTGAGACCAAGTCAAGGATGACAGGCATGGAGGAAGAAAGGATGGAAATGTCCACCTGAGGAGAGGAAGGAGGGAGTGTCCCCAAAGGCTTCTCCCTTTCTATCTCTTGCTGCTGGGCTTTGTTAGTACCTTAGGGTAGATACATCTCAGAGTTGTTTTAATTTGCATTTCTCTAATCAATAGTGATTTAGAGCTTTTTCTTCCATATAACTATAGAAAGCCTTAATTTCTTCATCCAAAACTTCCTCTTCACATCCATTGACCATTTATCAATTGGGGAATGACTTGTATTCTTATAAATTTGATTCAGTTCTCTATATATTATAGAAATGAAGCCTTTATCAGAGATGCTGGCTGTAAAAACTGTTTCCTAGCTTTCTGCTCCACTTCTAACATTGTTTGTATTAGCTTTGTACAAAATTTTTTATTCTGATGTAATCAAAATAATCAATTTTGCATTTTATAATGTTTTCTATCTCTTGTTTGGTCTATCTCTTGTTCTTCCCTTCTCCATAGATCTGACAGGTAAACTATTCCTTGCTCACCTAATTTGCTTATGGTCTCACCCTTTATATCTAAATCATGTACTCATTTTGACCTTATCTTGGTATAGGGTATAAGATGTTGCTCTGTGCCTAGTTTCTGTCATACTATTTTCCAGTTTTCCCAGCAGTTTTTGTTAAATAGTAAGCTGTTAACCTGGAAGCTTGAGTATTTGGGTTTATCAAGAAGTACATGAGCATAGTCATTGACTACTGTGTCTTATGTACTTAACCAACTCCATTGATGCACCACTCTCTTTCTTAGCTTTTACCAAATAGTTTTGATGATTTCTGCTTTATAATATAGTTTCAGATCTGGTACAGGTAGGCCACTTTCCTTTGCATTTTTTTTTCATTAATTCTCTTGATATTCTTGACCCTTTGTTCTTCCAGTTGAATTTTGTTATTTTTTTTCTAGCACTATAAAATAATTTGTGGTAGTTTGATTGGTATGGCACTGAATAAGTAAATTAATTTGAGTGCAATTGTCATTTTTATTATATTAACCCATGAGCAACTGATATTTTTCCGGTTATCTAGATCAAAATATTTGCGTGAAAAGTGTTTTGTAATTCTGTTCATACAGTTCCTGAGTTTGTCTTGGCAGGTATACTCCCAACTATTTTATATTGACTAAAGTTATGTTAAATGGAATTTTTTTTTCTATCTCTTGTGCTGGACTTTCTTAGTAATATATAGAAATGCAAAGATTTCTTTATTTCTTTATTTATTTTGATTTAGCAACAATCACTTCCATATGCTTTTGAGTTTAAAAGTTTTCGTCCCCTTCCTCCCCACTACCCTCCCCAAGATGGCACACAATCTGATATAGGCTACGCCTATACATTCCTATTAAACATATTTTCACATTAGTGATGTTGTAAGTAAGAATTACAACCAATAGGAGGAACCACCAGAAAGAGGAAACAAAACTCAACAGAAGAGAAAAAAAATAGCAAACAATATGTTTCAATCTGCATTCAACCTCCATAGTTCTTTCTTAGGATTTGGACAGCATTTTCCATCTCAAGGCCTTTGGAGATGTCTTAGATCCTTGTATTGCTGGGAAGGGTTAAGTTTATCAATGTTAGTCATCAAACAACGTGGCTGTTACTGTGTATAATGTTCTCTTGGTTCTGCTAATTTCACTCAGCATGAGACCATGCAAGTCTTTCCAGGTTTTTCTGAAATCAGCCTGTTCATCATTTCTTATAGCACAATAGTATTCCATTACATTCATATATGACAACTTGTTTAGCCATTCCGCAATTGATGGACATCCTCTCCATTTCCAATTCTTTATCACCACAAAAAGAGCTGCTATAGTTTTGTACGTGTGGGTCCTTTTTCCATTTGTATGATCTCTTTGGGATGTAGCCCTAGAAGTGCTATTGCTGGATCAAAGGGAATGCACATTTTTGTAGCTCTTTGGGCATAGTTCCAAATTGATCTCCAAAATGGTTGGATCATTTCACAACTCCACCAACAACGTATTAGCGTTCCAATTTTCCCACATCTTCTCCAATATTTATCATTTTCTTGTTTTGTCATCTTGGCCAATCTGATAGGTGTGATGTGGTACCTCAGAGTTGTTTTGATTTGTATTTCTCTAATCAATAGTGATTTAGAGCATTTTTTCATATGACTATAGATGGCTTTAATTTCTTCATCTGAGAACTACCTGTTCATATCCTTTGATCATTTATCAATTGAGGAATGACTTGTATGCTTATAAATTTGACTTAATTCTCTATATATGTGAGAAATGAGGCCCTTATCAGAGACATAGGTTGTAAAAATTCTTTCCCAGTTTCCTACCTTCCTTCTAATCTTAGTTGCATTGACTTTGTGCAAAAACTTTTCAATTTAATATAATCAAAGTTATCCATTTTGTTTTTCATAATGTTCTCTATCTCGTGTTTGGTCATGAATTCTTCTGTTCTCCATAAATCTGATAGGTAAACTATTCCTTGGTCTCCTAGTTTTCTTATAGTATCAGCCTTTATATCTAAATCATGAACCCATTTTGACTTTATTTTGATATAAGGTGTGAGATTTTGATCAATGCCTAGTTTCTGCCATACTCTTTTCCAGTTTTCCCAGTAGTTTTTTTTTTTTTGGTTCAAAGAGTGGGTTCTTATCCTAGCAGCTGGGGTCTTTGGATTTATCAAATAATAGATTACTATAGTCATTGACTACTGTGTCTTGCATACTTAACCTATTCCACTGATCCACCACTTTATTTCTTAACCAGTACCAAGCAGTTTTGATGATTGCTGCTTTATAATACAATTTAAGATTTGGAATGGCTAGGCCACCTTCCCCTGCAAAATGCAATGATTTCTGAGTGTTTATTTTATATTCTCCAACTTTGCCAAGTAGCTTTTAGTTGATTTTCTAGGATTCTCTAGAATCATCTGCAATGAGTGATAGATTTGTTTCCTCATTGCCTATTCTAATTCTTTCAATTTGTTTTTTTCTTCTCTTACAGCTAAAGCTAACCTTTCTAGCACAATATTGAATAAGAGTGGTGATAATGGACACCCTTGTTTCGCCCCTGATATGGAATTTTAAAAAATTCCTTTGGTATTGAATTGCCCAAGCCATCCACTGAGGTAAGAGCCATTATTCCACATATGTGATAAATGAGTTACCTGAGGCTATTTCTCTTCAAAGTGAAGGAGCTAGGATGCCAGAACTAGGAGATAACTGAAGTAAGATTTGAAGTCCAGATTTCTGATGCCCAAGCCAATATCTCCAAACCCCTGTGGCTAATGTGGTATCAAAGGGAGTTTAAAAAAAGCAAGACACTGACACAATTACTTACTAATCATCACCACCATCACTGTAATCCTTATGTTACAAACAATATTTACTTTTTTGTGGACACTTCAGCAAAGTTCTTTCAGGAGAGCATCTGAAGAATTTCACGTGTCTTTCCAAAGGCACATTTTCTAATTGCCAGTCATGATTCCCTTTAAAAAAAAAACCCACTCTCAAGAAGTGTTTTCACCAACAGAAATGATTTGTGACAATTTTTTTTCTAGTCTGACAGTTGGCATGTGAAATTGATCCACAAGAAGGAGTCAGAATATTTGGCAAAGAAACCATTTCAGGAATGAGAAATGCGGGGTCTTTTTTGAATGTTCAGGGATTCAGAGGCCAAGAAAGCCAATATTTGACTGCCTGGAACATTCTGGAAACTGACCCAGCCTTGCTACATATTTTGGCCCGTGCATGCTAGCTTCCTGCTGTCACAATTTAGCAGAACACTTGTCAGATTTGAAGAGACAGTATTTACAAATCAAAATGAAATGTGCCTGCAACAGGGATGACATAGTAAAAGTCCTGTGCCTTGGGCTTGAGGATCACTATAATTATGCCCCCAAATTCAGACTATCATGTTGACTTCTCAAAACAAAACAAAACAAACAAAGAAAAAAAACCATGGGCCTTCTACGGCACCAATGGCTTTGGCAGAAATCCTGGAAAGTATGGCAGCTCTTGTCCTGAATTAAAGAAATGTAGCCAAATGATGGAATGGATGGTGAAATTAGGGTTAGAGTCCAAACTCCACGTAAAACTGCTCAAAGGCAAATGTTAGTGATTTTATAGGGGATTGTATCGAAGTCTAGATAAACTTTAAACCACTTGAACACATCTCTAGTTGGGACTGTTTTACCTTTTCTACTCCATTTCTAATCAACTCTTCAGGTCTGGCCATTCCTTTGCCTTCCAGGTCCACACGTCAACTGTGATACTGTTTTTCAGTGGCAGTCATGAGTCCATGAGGAGAAATCATACCAGTAGTACTTTCACCAAGCCAAATAGTGAGATAAGCTTAGAGACACAAATGTATGCCCCTTCTCTATGCACACAATCCTGGCTCTTACATGTCGAGCTCTCAGACCTTATTCTTGGCTTTTTTCTCAGGCTTTCTAAAATCTCTCATACTCAATTTCATTGAATTGATGGTGGCAGAAGGTTCCTTACAAAAGACAAAAAGTTAACCTATTTGGCATCAGTACAAGATCATACTGACAAGAAGGTCTTGCATCACTCTGCATTGGATTTTGCATTTATAATGAGTAGGACCCTTCACTAAGTGCTGTGTCATTAAATTCGCCTTTCTTTGGCACAATTACCAATGGAATTAATGGGCCATTTGAAAATAATTTTTTTTGAGTATCATTTTGATTTTGGAAGCAATTTGTTGGTTGATTTTTGCACAGGTGTTTGTGCCTGGCAATAAAAATAGTATCTCTACATAGCCAGCTTACGTCATTCTGATGGAGATGAATTGCTCCTTTTGGAATGGATCAAAGCCAGCATTCCAAAAGCTTCTGACAATGGTGACAATCAATAATGATAGTGCTGGTGGTGATGATGATGATGCTGAGCGCCATTTCCATCCATTTTTTCTTTTCTTTGCTATCCCAGAACATTGGCCACTCAGTGAGATAAGTACCAATACAAACCACACATGAAACAGAAGTTTTCTGGTGAAATGACATCATCACAGATCTAAACACAGACTGGGCCAAATGGTAAAAGAGGTAGAGAAATGCAGTGAGTAGAAAAATGCGCTAAAAAGCCAAATGGAAATAAAAGCACAAAAAATCCACTGAAGAAAAAAAAAACTCTTTAAAAAGCAGAATTGGCCAAATGGGAAAAGAGGTGCAAAAGGTGATTGAAGAAAATAATCCCTTAGAAATCAGAATTGAGCACATGGAAGCTAATATCTTCATGAGAAATCAAGAAAGAACAAAATGAAAACAAAAGAATGAAACAAATAGAATGTAACACCAAATATCTCATTGGAAAACAACTGACCTGGAAAATAGATCCAGGAGGGATAATTTAAAATTATTGGACTAGAAAACAACTGACCTGGAAAATAAATCCAGGAGAGATAATTTTAAATTATTGGACTACCTGAAAGCTATGATCAAAAAAAAGAACCTAGACATTATCTTTCAAGAATTTATCAAGGAAAACTGCCCTGATATTCTGGAACTAGAAGGTAAAATAAAAATTGAAAGAATCTACATGTCACCTCCTGAAAGAGATCCCAAAATGAAAACTACCAGGAATATTATACCCAACTTCAAGAACTCCCAGGTCAATGAGAAAATATTGCAAGTAGCCATAGCCAGAAAGAAACAGTTGAAGTATCATGGAGTCACAGGATAACACAAGATTTAGTAGCTTCTACATTAAAATATCAGATGGCTTGAAATATATTTTGGAAGACAAAGGAGCTAGGATCACAACCAAGAATCACTTACCTGGAAAAAATGAGTATAATCCTTTAGGGGAGAAACTGGACATTCCATGAAACAGGATGTTTAAGCATTCTTGATGAACAGACCAGTGCTGAATAGAAAATCTCACTTTCAAATACAAGACTGGAGAGAAGCATAAAAAGGTAAACAGGAATGGGAAAACATAAGAGACTCAGTAAGGTTAAACTATTTACCTTCCTGAATTGGAAGATGATTGTGTATAGTTCATCCTTCATTCTCAAAGAGGACCATGACATTAGGGAGACGATAACACGACTTGCAATTGACTTTGGTTTGAGGGAAGGAGGGCTGTGCAAAGTCACCAGCCTCACTTTCTCCTCCAGAGCCATCTAGATACAGGAGCTAGATAGCAGTCATGAGTATTGGAGACAGTCCAGGATGCAGTGGGAGAACTTGGCCCTTTTAAGCTAAGGCCTTTCTGGGTTCTCACTTTGAGTGAGGCAATGCCCATTCAGTGACTAGGCCTCTTTAAGAAGTGAATCAAGGGATGGACCCTAATTAACTTGGAGGGGAAGACCTTAGGGTTTCTGGCTGAAAGAGAAACAATGAATATTCACTTTCTCTCTGAGCCAGAAAGGCCCAGAAATAGCTATTAAGTGGTGCTTGGATGGGGACCTATTGTTATCTAATCCATAAGATCCAGAGTGAATTGGGTTTAAGGCTTGATCTTTGAGAAATAAATCTAGCCAGTAAACTCCAAATGAATCAGGTAGTTTTCTGCCATCAAAAATTACCTTTATTTGGGCAAATCACGCTAAAGGTAAAGGACAGGAGAAGAGAGGAGAAGAAAGAAGAAGAGAGGAGAGGACAGAAGAGGAGAGGAATGCAGAGAAGAGGAGAGGAGAGGACTGGAGAGCAGAGGAGGGGGGGAGAGAAGAGTGGAGGTGTGGGGAGGGGAAGGGGAAGAGAGGAGCTGAACTGCCCAATTGGAACTGGCCAGCTGGGTCCCCATTCAGGCAGCTGAGAGTATTGCCAGGTTATGATTTGTCCTTCATTCTCAAAGAGGACTATGCCATCAGGGAGATGGTGATATGACTTGCAATTGACTTTGATTTCAGTGAGGGAGGGCTGTGCAAATTCACCAGAGTTACTTTCTCATCCAAAGCATGTGGAAGCAGTGGCCAAATATCAATCGCAATGATATTGGAAGATGATATTTGTAACTCATAAGAAATTTCTCCTTATTATACCATTTAGAAGGAGCATATATAGAAAGAGGGCAGAGGTGTGACATGAATATGAAAGGAAGATTACTAAAAAATAAAATTAAGGGGCGGGAAAGAGGAATGCACTGGGAGAAAGGGAAAGGGAGAGGTACAATAGGGTAAATTATTTGACATAAAAGAAGCAAGAAAGGCTTTTATACCTGAGAGGAAGATTGGGGAGGTGGCAGTGAACATTTGTACCTTGCTCTCATCAGAATTGGCTCAAATTGGGTATCAAAATCTATCTTACCCTACAGGAAAGAAGGAGGGCAAGGGCATAAAATAACGGGGAGGGAAAAGATAGAGGTAAAGCAAATTAGCCGAGGTGGTAGTTGAAATCAAAATACTTTTGAAAACTAACAGGGTGAAAGGAGAGAACAAGAGAATAGAATAAACAGGGGCTGAAATAGGATGAAGAGAAATACAGTGAGTAATCACAAGAGTGAAAAAGTTTTTGAAGCCAAGTTTCTCTTTTTTTGCATGTTTTATTAATTTATTTTAATTTATCAACAATCACTTCCATATGCTTTTGAGTGTAAAATTTTTCTCCCCCTTCCTCCCTACCTCTCTCCCCAAAACGGTGCACAATCTGATATAAGCTATACATTTACATTCCTATTAAACATATTTTCACATTATTGAAGTTGTAAGTAAAAATTAAACTAATACGAGGAACCATCAGAAAGAGGAAACAAAACTCAACAGAAGAGAAAAAAAAAGAATAGCGATTCAACTTTCACAGGTATGATTACTATCTGTGTCTTTTTCTCCATCCTTTCCCCCCGCATTTATGCTTTTTCTTCTCCTCTATCCCTTCCCCCCTCACCAGTACTTTGCTTTTGACCACCACCTCCTTCAGTCTCTCCTCCTTTCTATGTTCCCCCTCCCCCCTCTTCCCCTTTGCTCCCACTGCTTCTTCCCTCCCTTCCATCCCCCCTCCCTTTTCTTTCCTCTTTTCCCTCCTACTGCCCACAGGGCAAGTTAGATTTCCATACCTAACGGATTATGTTATTCTCTTCTTGAGCCAAATCTGATGAGAGCAAGGTTCAAACAATGCTCACCCTCTCCCATCTTTCCCTCTGCTGTACTAGAATTTTCCATCTTTTCCTGTAATGTAATTTACCCTTGTCTCCCTCCTCCTTTCTCAGTACATTTTCTGAGATCAGACTAATCCACTTACTTGGATCCATTTAACCCATTTGATTAGACCCCAATACAGGGTCAATTTTGTGTATGTGCCATGGACTGCCAAGAAAAACATATATTCCTTTCTATCCCCATTCAGTTTTCTCCAGAGGTCTATCGCATCTAACTTTTCCAATGTTCTTTTCACTTACTTAACTTCTTTCTTGTTTATTTTGTGGTTAGATTTATCTAGTTCAGAGAGGGGGAGGTTGAGGTCTCCCCCTAGTATAGTTTTGCTGTCTATTTCTTCCTGTAGCTCCCTAAACTTCTCCTCTAAGAATGTGGATGCTATACCATTTGGTGCATATATGTTTAGTAATGATATTACTTCATTGTCTATGGTGCCTTTTAGCAGGATGTAGTTTCCTTCCTTATCTCTTTTGATAAGATCTATTTTTGCTTTTGCTTTGTCTGAGATCAGGATTGCTCCCCTGCTTTTTTTACCTCAGCTGAAGCATAATACATTCTGCTTCAGCCTTTTACCTTTACTCTGTGTGTGTCACTCTTTTTCAAATGTGTTTCCTGTAAACAACATATTGTAGGATCATGGTTTTTAATTCCTTTTTATGGAAGAGTTCATCCCGTTCACATTCATAGTTATGATTACTATCTGTGTCTTTTTCTCCATCCTATCCACCCCCCGTTTATGCTTTTCTTTCTCCTTTCTCCTTTTCCCACCTCACTAGTGTTTTGCTTTTGACTACCACCTCCTTCCATCCCTCCTCCCTTCTATTAGTCCTTTCCCTTTGCTTGCCCTTTACCCTTACTGCTTCTTCCCTCCCTTCTATCCCCCCTCCCTTTTCTTTCGTATAGGGCATATAGATTTCTATACCTAGCTGACTGTGTTATTTCCTTCTTGAGCCAAATCTGATGAGAGTAAGGTTCAAACAATGCTCATCCCCCTCCCTTCTTTCCCTCTGCTGTAATAGGTTTTGGCGTCTTTTCCTGTAATGTAATTTACCCTTGTCTGCCTCCTCCTTTCTCAGTACATTTTCTTAGATCAGACTAATCTGCTTACTTGGATCCATTTAAGCCACTTGATTAGATTGTTTTTCATCATTACATCAACGTCAGCTCATATCCACTTTATGTATACTCCTTTAACATGGTGTTATAACAATACAGTTCTCAAGAGTAGCAAGTGTTATCTTCTCTTGTAGGGATGTAAGCAGTTTGCCTTTATTAGCATCCTATTGTATCTTTCTGTCCCATTTACCTTTTTATGTTTCTCTTGAGTCTTGTACTTGAAAATCAAATTTTCTGTTGAGTTCTGGTGTTTTTTATCAGGCAGGTTTGGAAGTCCCCTATTTCGGTGAATATCCATCTCCTCCCCTGAAAGATCATGCTCATTTTCTCTGGGTAATTGATCCTTGGTTATAAACCAAGCTCCTTTGCCTTACAAAATATTATGTTCCATGCCCTACAGTCTTTTAATGTAGCAGCTGCAAGGTCCTGTGTGATCCTGACTGTGGTTCCATGATATTTAAATTGTTTCTTTCAGGCTGCTTGCAGTATTTTCTCTTTGACCTGGTAATTTTGGAATTTGGCTACTATGTTCCTTGGTGTTTTCAATTTGGGATCTCTTTCAGGAGGCGATCAGTGGATGCTTTCTATGGCTATTTTATCTTCTGGTTCTAGGACTTTAAGGAAGTTTTTCTCTGTGATTTCCTGAAAGATACTGTCCAGGATCTTTTTTTCATCGTGATTTACAGGTAGACCTATAATTTTTCAATTGTGTCTCCAGGATCGATTTTCCAGGCCAGTTGTTTTACCAGTGAGGTATTTTACATTTTCATCTTTTTTCCCATTTTTTTTGTTTGGCCGATTCTTGCTCTCTCATAGTTATTAGCTTTCATTTGCCTGATGCTAATTTTTAACAAATTGTTTTCTTCTATTAGATTTTGTACCTCCTTCCCCAATTGGCCAATGTATTTCTAAGGGATTTGTTTTCTTCAGTGTACTTTTTTTCCAGTTGGCCAATTGTATTTTTTAAGGACTCTTCTACCTCTCTCATTTGACTTTTAAAATCCTTCTTGAGCTTGTCTAAGAAGGCTTTTTGAGCTTCAGACCAGTTCATATTCCCTTTTGAGGTTCCAGATGTGGGTTTGTTTGCAATGTTGTCCTCTTCAGAATTTCTGCCTTTATCTTCATTCTCATAATATGAGTCTATGGTGTGTTTCTTTTTACTCATGGTGTTTCCTTATTCTCTGGCCTTTAAAGATATTGAACTCTCTTGCTGGGGAGCAAAGGGTACTGACCTAAGCTTCTTGTGTTGAGAGCCTAGGTCTTGGTCACTGGCTTTGTGTTCTGGGGCCTTTTATGTTGGCAATTGGAGGCTGTAGGGTTCAGGTGACTTACCTGGTGTTGGACTGGAATCAGCAAGGCTGGAACTTTCGGGCAACTCTAGGTTGCCTGCTTTTCCTTTCCTTTAGCTTTCTTCAACTCCTTTCAGAAGAATGTTGCAAGGTGTTTATCTGCCTGGGGCCCTGAGGCTGCTTCCCTTATTTTTGCTGAAGCAGTGGGAGACTCCTTTGCTGTGGAATGCCGAGGCACCTGGTGGTTTTCTGAGTTGGTTTCCACCAATTCCCCCACCCCCACTAAGGTCACTCAGAGGTCCAGCTGTTGTTATTTGCCTGCTCCACCATCTGGGTTTCAAGATCTCCTCCTGTGTTAAAGTGGGGCTTTCCACTAGCTGGCGGGAAGCCTCCCTTTCCGTATCGCTCCCCTTTCTCCAGGGCAAGAGGGGTCTTTCCCGTTAATCCCTCAAGCTATCGGGGCTACTGCTGTGCTGCTCCCCCCTTTCTTTTGGTTCAGCTGTTTCAGGGTTTTACCTGGGGTGATATTTTCTGGGTCTTCAGAGGTTGATAGGGGAGGGTGAGAGCAACTACCTTTTTACTCTGCCATCTTGGCTTCTGGAAGCAGAACTCTGAGGGTATTCCTTTTATGCTCAGAGTAGAGTACAGCCTACTTGAACCTGCATGAATCTACTACCCTTGGAGATGGCTAAAGTAAAATGCTACCAGTCCCAACCTTATTTCCCACTCACATCCCAATATCATAACTGGTGACAGAAATGTTATCGGTACTCTTGGGTATTTAACAAAGTTAACAATCTACTTTAAACTTCCCTCCCTTTCATTATATTCTTAGGGTTAATTCTGCAGTATTCAATTTTTGATGCTTGGTGAGGGCTGCAGGCCTACTGAACCTCCATTTAAAGAGATGACCAAGTACATACATCACATTTATCTATGTGCTGCTCTACTGTGGGCTTCTCAGACTTTTCCTTCATGCCCCTGCGTCATGTACCCGACCCACATTTCAAATTCTTTTTCTGTGTTTTCTTCCATGATGAAATTGCAAATTTATTGATGGCAGGAACTGTTTTCAATCGTCATCTTCAAATCTTCTTCTTCTTCTTCTTCTTCTTCTTCTTCTTCTTCTTCTTCTTCTTCTTCTTCTTCTTCTTCTTCTTCTCCTTCTTCTCCTTTGTGTTATTATCCTAAACACTTAGAATATTAGAATATCCATGTGTAGACATGAATTAACTTCATGGTCCTTACTGCCTCTCAGTCCCTATATCCAAGTAGTTTCTAAGTCTTGTCATTGCTAAAACATAACTCTCATTCTCCACCTGTTTCCACTTCTCTTCACTCTGAATTTCCTCTTCCTTGCTCCAGCTTTTCACCTTGAAGCTTGACTCTGGGTGCTGAATTCACACTTTGGAAGTACCCTCCACTTCTGAAGCCTCTCCAGATGATTGGATGCCTCTTTCAAGGGCCCAGGACAGCCAAGGATCATTAGTCTTCAGGCAGCATTCCATATTTTCTCTATTATGCCAACCCTAACTCACAACAGTTTTTTTTTTGGCTTTTTCTTTACTGTCTTCTTCCATTATAAAGTTAGATAGTTGAGGAAGGGACTGTCATTTTTTCTACTTTAATTTCTATTCCCAGTGCTTAGCAGAGTGCCTAACATATGATACATGTGTAGTAAATGTTAAATTGACTCAGTGACTCAAGAAATCTCATCTTTTCTCACCTGGTAAATTGGAGCAACCTTCTGACTGCTCTACCTGCATAATGTCTCTATGGTCACCAATCCTTCATTTGCTCAGATCTCCAGTGTTTTCCACACCTTACATGTCATGTCATCCTTTGTTCAATAAACTCTGAAACACCCAATGAACTATAGGATCACATAGGGAACTTTGTTTTTGTCAGTCAATGACATTCAAACCTGGGTATATTCCACCTTTCTAATTTTACATCATAGATATTATTTGTCTTCACACACTTTATGGTCCAAAGATTGTGATCTTCTCTTTCTTCTCACATGACATTTTATTTCCCATCTACATTGCTTTGCAAAAGCAGTCATCCATGGCTGAGATGTATGCCCCCTTCACCTCTGCCTCTTTAGGATCCTTTCTTTCCTTTAGAGCTCAGATAACTTGCCACCTCTTCCTCCCTCAGAAGGAATCTGACCATGTTCCTCCTATCTCATACTGTACCTTGTGTTTAGTGAGATAGAAGTAGACTTCAACTTACAAATTGACTCTCCATCAAACACCTTGACCGCTCATTTCCTCAGCCTACTCATTTCCCTTGTCCTACTGTTACATCCCGCATTAGCTTACGCAATATTGGACATAGCCTTGGTTATACCGTCTTCCACACATATACCACTTCTATGTTCAAGAATTCCAAAATCCTCTTAATCTATTATGTTTTTACTTCTCTCTCTGACTTCCTTTATCAAACCTTACTCTTCATACCTAATGTGACCTCCAATTCTTCTACCTTTCATTTCTCTTCCAGATCATCTCTCCTGCATTAGACCCTTTATCCCCACCTTGCTCCTTTGGCGAACTATTTTAATTCTACACCATTCTATTCCCTTGTATCCCTAGCCTCCTTATCATTTAACTAGTTATGTTTTTCCAAGCCTCAGATTGGGATCTCTCATTCCTTTTGCTACTTTTGCTCTTCCAATTGTGCTGCTGAATGAAGAGGGAGAAAATCATGAGACTATTCCTGCTGAATCTACTACAAATTTATGTTACAGAGCTTCAACGGCTCCCTCATTGCTGCTTAGAAATCCTACTGTATCTGTCTTATAAATTCACTATTCCCATTCTCCATAGCACTCTTCCAAACCTTTTCATCCCTTCTCAAATACCTCATGGCCCCCAAACTCTCAGCTGAGAATCTTTCCTCATCTTTTACAGAAAACAAGTTAGGTCTTTAACCCTGAGCTCTTCTCCCTTCTCTCTCATCTTAAAAGAAACATATGCCTTCTGTCAATGTCTCCTCCTTCACCACTGTGTCACTTGATGAGGTGTTATTGTGCATTGAAGGGGCTATGTTCTCTACCTGCTCAAGCAACCTTTTTTCACCCTCTCTCCTCCAGCATATTGCTTCTACTCTCATCCTCATTCTATCACTTATTTTGAATCTCTCCCTGTCTACTGTCTCATTCCCTATTGGCTACAAACATGCTGGTGTCTTCCTCATCCTCAAAAAACCATCACTCGTTTCTCCCATCCCCACTATCAACTTGTGTCTCTTCTTCCTTTTGTGGATAAAGTATTTGAAAAGGCTATCTATAATAGGTGCTTCCACTCGCTTGCCACTCTCTTCAAATCCCTTATAATTTGCCTTCCAAACTTATCATTCCACCAATACTACTGTCTTCAAAGTTTCCAGTGATCTCTTAGTTGCCGGATCCAATACTCTCTTCTCAGCCCTTCTTCTCCTCAACCTGTCTGCAGCCTTTCACACTGCTGATCACCCTTTCCTCCTTGGATATTCTTTTTTTCTCTAGTTTTTGTTTTTCCTTTCCTTAGAGGCAGCACTCTTTGCTCATTCTCCTATAAACCTGACTGCTCCTTCTCATTCACCTTTGCTGGATCTTCATCCAGATCATGTCCTCTAACCGTAGGTATCACACACAGTTCCATCTTTGCCCCTCTTCTCTTCTCTCTTTATACTGTTTCCCTTTTTGATCTCACAACTTACATAGATTTATACCCACCTCTGT
The DNA here is from genome assembly GCF_003287225.1 of Phascolarctos cinereus. Classification (NCBI taxonomy): domain Eukaryota; kingdom Metazoa; phylum Chordata; class Mammalia; order Diprotodontia; family Phascolarctidae; genus Phascolarctos; species Phascolarctos cinereus. Next base: position 464,545 of record NW_027555378.1, read on the forward strand.
CCTGATGATTTTGAATTCTTCCTATCCTGCCCCAACCTGTCTACTCACCTTCACTTCTTCTTACTTGGTACCTTCAACTGTGTGTCAGGAATTTGGAATGGGATGTACAATAGAGATTTCAACTCAGTATGTCTATAACCAAACTCATTTGTCCTCTTTAATACTCTCCTACATTCTATATTACTGTAGAGTACACCATCACCTCTCAGTCCCACAGGCTAACAACCTGGGTGTTATCCTTAGCTACTCATAATCTCTCACTCCACATGTCAAATCTCTGTTCAGAGCCTTTAGTTGCCACTTTTGCAAAATCTCTACACTATGCCCCCTCCTCTCCTCTAACAGTGCTACCACTCTGCTTCAAGCTTTCATCACTTCATACATGCACTGGTCTTGCATTATAAGAGCTCATTCTTGTGTTTCCCTTTCCCAGGTCTTTCCTTACTCAATCCTTCCTCCATTCAGCCACCAAAGTGATTTTCCTAAAACACAAATCTAACCATCTCATCCCCCTACTCAATTAACTGAAACACTTCCATATCATTTCAAAGATTAAATACAAAATACTGTGTTGGGCATTCAATGCCCTTTATAACCTATCCACCTCCTATCTTTCCAATATTCTTACACTTTACTCCCTTCCACTTATTGTTTGATCCTGTGACAATGGCCTCCTTGCTGTTCCATGACCAAGATACTCCATCTCTTGACTCCAGTCATTTTCTCTGCCTACCCACATGCCTGGAATGCTTTTCCTCCTTACTTCTCACTACTGGCTCTCATCGGTTTTTTTCTTTTAAAGTTGCTGTCAACCATTCATCTTTGCCTTGAAGCCTATCCCAAATCCTCACAATTGTAGTGACCCCTCTCTAAATTGATTCTTATTTACTCTGTATACAGCTTTATTTCATTTGCTTTTGATTCTCCAACTAGATTGTGAGCTAGTTGAGACATAGAATTTTTTTTGCCCTCTTTTTCCACCCCCAGCACTAAGCACTGTGTCTGGCACATAGCAGGCACTTAATAAATGCTTGTTGACTGATTAATAGGGTCCCAAATAATTATAAGACGCCCACCTCCTTACCCTTCCTTTTGTTGATGCTTTGTATAGACGTATATATGTTTATTTTTTTAATTCCAGGGAGTGCCTCATGTTTGTCTTTATATTCTCAGCACCTAGAGAGCCCTAGAATCTAGTAGGTGTTTAAGAAAAAAATTTTGAACAATTGACTTTAAGTTTTATAACATGGTCTTTCGTGACATCTGGTGTCCAATACGAATATTGCAATAAAATATTGAATCTTTTGGGGCACGCCTGCCGCCTTGTGGCCAGTTGAGATATTACAGTTTTAGCCTGCCATCAAAACCCTAGTATTACATTTTCTCCTATTTTAAACCATGTTTTTGCTGGATTTTTGTACTTGTGAAAAATCACTTGCTGTTTAGAAAGGTAGAATGGATCCAAAGGAAATCCTGCATTCATGAACTAAAGTATGTAATTAATTATTTCATTACAATAGAAATTCAGACTAAATATTCACCAAAATTACCCTTTATATTCTTAATCTTATCAGAAATGATATAATAAAGGTTAAGATATAATAGCAGTGGAGTGAAAATGGAGCAGGCTTCATTCTAGAGTGTCTGGCCCTGAGTAACATTAATTCTATATCCTCAAGAGCAAAACTGGAGTAAGAAAATGGTTGATCTGAATGTTGAAGAAATCTTAGGAAATAAGCATCAAAGTGTGATTAAGACCATCATGGCTACTGGAATCAGCTTCCAAAGCCTTCTAAAAACTTGTTAATTTTCAGCAGTTTTCAAAGCTGTTGTTGTTTGCCCTTCCTTCTCAAGCATGATCATAGCATCAGGAAGGTGATGCCATGACTTGCAATTTATTTGGATTTAAGTGAAGGAGAGCTGTGCAAACTCACCAGTCTCAATTTCTCTGCCAGAGCCATCTGGATCGAGTGGCAAGACGTAGGTCAGGAGGACTGGAGATGGACCTGGATGCAGGGGGACACTTTGGGCTTTTTAAGACTAAGACAGTGGTGTGTCAAAGCCTGCTCAAAGAGACTCCTACTAGCCTCAAAAACCTGCTTGCTAGATTTCAGGAATTTTCCATTTTATTTATGAAGTCAGCCAGTCAGATTTGTTAAGTATTTGTTAAGTATTTAATCTGTGCTAGGTATAGTTAGGTGGCCCAGTAGATAGAGTGTTTGGCCTGGAGTCAGGAAGATTCACTTTCTGGAGTTCAAATGTACCCTTAGACCCTTCCTAGGTGTGTGACTCTGGACAAGTTACTTAATATTGATTGCCTCAGTTTCGTCATCTGTAACATGAGATAGAGAAGGTAATGGCAAATGACTCCAGGATCTTTGCTAAAAGAACCACAAACGGGATCAAGAAGGAATCAGACATGACATATGACATATCCCGGTGCTGGGAAGAACGTTTGGAATAGCTAGGAAGTTGTTAGAAGATATTCCTAAATTCCTAATTTGGCACTATTTGAATCATTGATTGTAGTTATCATCTAGCAATTTCCTAACTAAAATAAAAATAATAATCATTAAAAATATTTCTGAATAAAATCCATTTTATTTATCATAATTCTAATTTTAAAAAAACAAACTAGAAGTTGGAGCTAAAGAACTTGACACTGAAATAATTAAAATTTCTCTAGTACAGGGACAGAAATGAGTGGTCCATCTTGTATTACATAGAAAATTTTGATCATTTGTTTCCCAAATTATGCTTTATAAAGAGGTTGTTACTGCTATTGTTGTTCAGATTTTTCAGTCACTTTAGATTCTTTATGACCTCATTTGGGTTTTCTTGGTAAACATACTGAAGTACTTTGCCATGTTCTTCTCCAGCTCCTTTTACAGATGAGGAAAATGAGGCAAACAGAGAATGAAGTGACTTACCCAGGGTCACAAGCTTATAATTATCTGAGAACAAATTTTAACTCAGATTTTTCTTGATTCTAGGCCTGAGATTAACCAACATTTATTTCTTGGAAAGTTTTACTTCAATGATTTATATTTGTGGAAAACTTTCATTAAATTGAGTTACATTGAAGTCACCAGCAGCTAACATTCAGACTGAACAAAAACTAATCAATATATCATACACACTTTGGAAAATTTAAGGATTATTGCTGGAAAGCATGAATCTCAAGTAGATTCAAGTCAAATAAGTATAAAGATGTTTCATTTAATAAATCAATCAGTTTAACGCTCTTCCTAGGAATATGTTGCTAGAAAATGTAATTCAACAGATGAACTTACATCTCTCCTCAGAGAAATGATGAAATCATTTTTTAGTTTTTTTTTTTGATTATTAGAATCTTCTAATTGGCTTCATGAAGAACTTACTTCATTAAGGATAGATGGTGGAAAATAGAATGATTTAAATGAATTGTAAACAATGAAAATGACTTTCTAGATTTTTGTAGACAATAATGTAGAATTAAACAAAGATCCCCTCACTGCAACTTTACAGTAGGATAAAAAAAGAGTCACTCCTATGGCATTCTGTCAGCCAAAGCTGAAAGAGCTTTCATTTTAATTAATAATTTTTGAATTAGGGAGAAAAAGGTTAAGAATAGCACATATCTGATATAATGACACTAAATTTATTGGAAAAGAGTCAGCCAATTGAGATACAACTTTGTAACATCACACTTGAATTTCAATCGTAGGTTGGCTATAGATACAAAAGTTAATCGAACTTTAAGGAAAAAACTTTCTGTGTGAATCAATTGACTAAATGGAATTCATCTTAATGGGTAATTTCTGTATTGTTTTTAATTGTGGGCTAGAATCTTATATTTCAATAAAAATGTAATAAAGTTATATCTTTCTATATGTGTATGCATATTATTTTTAAAAAGAAAGAGTGTTATCAAAATTTTTTTTATCAGAGTACCATTGGACTGAGAATTTACCAGTGTTAAAGGCTATGAAAACACACAGACACACACACACACACACACACACACACACACACACTCTTGCAGTTTTAGTTTGCAATCTAAAATGTACTTGAAAGCTACTGCTATAATCATTGTCTTAAGTAATGGAGCTGGAATTCAAATATGACTCCTCTCCTTACAGTCAATCAGTATACCTTTGTTAACTACCTACTGTGTTGCCAACACCATACTAATCCCTGTGGAAATGAAGAAAAGCAAAAGACAGTCCAGTCCCTACCTTTCCAGAGTTCACAATTTAATGGGGAAAGTGATGTTGAAAACAAAACAAAACAAAACAAAGCAAACCCAATAATACATGTAAAGTATGAATCAGACATAACCATCAGTAGGAAAGCACAAGAATGAAGGAGGAATGGGAAATGCTTGTTGTATAAGGTTTTATTTTGTGTTCTACTTAATAGAATCCTGGGAAGCTTGGAGGCAGAGATAAGAAGACAGAGAATCCGACGCATGGAAGACAACCAAAGAAAATGGACAGAGGTAAGAGAAGGAGTTTCTTGTTTGTGAATAGCAAGGAAGCCGATGTTACTGAATCAAGTATTGCTGGGAGTGGGGGATGAGGACAAGAACTTTAAGAAGACTGGAAAGGGGAGGCAGATTATTGAGACCTTTGAACACCAAAGGATTTTATATTTGATCCTGGAGGTAACATTGAGAGTGTTTTTGGTTAGGGAGGGTGAAAGAAGGTAACATGGTCAGTCCCGTACTTTTGGAAAATTGCCGTGTAGGCTGAGTGGAGAATGGGCTTGATTACACAAAGACTTTTCTTTTTTTAATATTTTTAATGTCTGTAACTTTTATTTCTTATTTTTGTATTTGTTTTCACTTTTATTCATTTTACAATTAAATACAAAATGAGAAAAGAAAAAATAAAACATTTCCATGCACATAGCAGAACATAAGAACATATAAAACCATATATTTGCATTTCACAAAAACCTATGTAATAAAATTCGTCCATTGTTTTCAACCTAACCCAGCTTTTCTATGTTTCCTTCTATGTTTTCTGTTGTTCTCTGCTATGTACTTCTTATCCTATTTTTTCTTCTTCCTCATCCCCCACCTTAGTGAAGACTACAATTATACACACACACACACACACACACAATTGTCTTTAAATACACACACATATACGTACATATACACATATGTGTGTGTGTGTATATATAAAATACTGGGCATATTTCTAGCTGTCAGTTCTTTCTCTTGAGGTGAATAGCATCTTCCTTCATAGGTCCAAGTCTTTCCTTAATTTTCCAAATCACCCAGCTCACTGTTTCTTAAATCACAGCAGTATTCCATCACAATCATATACAAGAAATTGCTTAGCCGTTTCCCAATTGCAGAGCACCTATCATTTTAGCCTTTTTTTTTTAAGGCAACTGGGGTTAAGTGACTTGCCCAGCGTCACACAGCTAGTAAGTGTCGAGTGTTTGGTCTGAGGTCAGATTTGAACTCAGGTCCTCCTGACTTCAGGGCCAGTGCTCTATCCACTGCACCATCTAACTGCCCCGACTTTAGCCAATCTTATATATGTAAGATGATATCTCACAGTCATTTTAGTTGGCATTTGTGTAATCAATAATGACTTAGAGCATTTTCTCATATAATTATATATAGTCTTGATTTCTTCATCAAAAAAACTACCTGTTCATATCATTTAACCATTCATCAATTGGGTTATGACTTACACTCTTATAAATTTGGCAAAGTTCTCCATATATTTGAGAAATGAGACCCCTATCTGAGAGATTCTCAATGAAGGTTTTCCCCCAAATTTCTGCTTTCTTTCTAATCTTGGCTACCTTGATTTTATTTATATGAGAGCTTTTTAATTTAAAATAAGGAAAAATTATCCATTTCATACCTCCATGATGTTAACTATCTCTTCTTTCTTCTCCTATTATTCTCCTACCCATGAGTGTGATAAGTAATATGTTCCGTATTCTTTTAATTTTCTTGTGATATCTCCCTTTATATCTAGGCCATGTATCCATTTTGACCTTATCATGGTATATAGTTTAATATATTGATCTATGTCCAGTTTCTACCAGCTTCTGCATGAAATAATGAATTCTTACCTGCAAACTTAAATGTTTACAGTTGTCAAACACAAAGTTAATATAGTCCTTTACTTCTGTGTATTTTAAGTTTACTCTGTTCCAATATTCCACTTCTCCATTTCTTAGCCAGTACTAGATAGTTTTGCTCTCTGCTTCTATATTATGGGTAAATTCATCTTATTCACATTCTAAATTATAATTTAATGTTGTATTTTTCTCCCTATCTTATTTTTCTTCACTATCCTTCTGGCACTATTTACCTTATCCCTCCTCACTCTAATTTCTTTCTACCCTCTACATTGCCCTCCTATTCTTTAATCTAGCCACCTCTCTAAGAGTACCTCCTTTATCCTCCTCCCCCCCTTCACCTCAATCTTCCTATCTTTCTAAGGGTTTCATCCTTACCACCTCCATTCATTTTTCATCTACATACCCTTCTAATAGTCTCTCCCTTATCCTATCCCTTTGCCCTCTCATTTCCTTCTACATTTGGAAGATTTTTGCACACTTCTAAATGTATATGTTTTCTTTTTAACCCATTTCTGAGGAGAGTAAAGTGCCAGGACTACTAACAGTGCCCCTCCCCCACTTAACTTCTCCTGCGTCACTAGTTCCTTTCATTCCTTATTTTTATGAGATAATTACTTTTTATTTCTCCCTAAACATTTTTTTAATTAATCCATCATGTACAGCTCATCCCAAGTTTTTCCTTCAAACTATCCAAATAATCGTGATAGTCATGAAAGTACTAATAAAACTTTCAGATATAAGAAATAAGTAGTTTTACCTAATTGAGTCCCTTATAACTAGTCTTTAATGTTTACCTTATATATCTCTCAGATCTTATATGTGAAATTTCTTTTTTTTCCGAAATTTTCTTGTATGTCAGTAGTTCTGCTTTTTTGTCATAAATACCTGACAGTCTTTCACTTCATTAATTATTTTTTTTCATTTTGTATTATAATTAACTTTGATAGGTGTTACCCTTGGTTGTAATCCCAGCTCTTTTGCTCTACAAATATACAGTGTTCCAAGACCTATGGTCTTTCACCTCAGCAGCTGCTAGGTTTTGTGTAATTCTGATTGTAGCTCTATATTTTTAGGTTTTTCTTGTTTTTTTTTGTTTTTTGCAATATTTTCTTCTTAACTTGGGAACTTTGAAACTTGCCTATGAATCCTGCAAATTTTCTCCGGGGATCTCTTTCAGGTGGTGACTGGTGGATTTTTTTTTTCTTTTTCTGCTTTACTTACTTG